>NW_028291260.1:0-123940 GCF_041222555.1 Hakea prostrata
GAGGACGAGAAAGGGGTGGACGAGGCGAAGAATGCCTCTAACGAACAATTTGAAGTTGAGCAGGAAGAGGTTGACTAACGCTGTCAACTTCTTGCTCGGGAAAAGAATCCATAGAGGGCTCGAAATTGACTAAGTCAGGTCCAAAGTCTGAGCATAGGGGTTCTTGGTTAATAGGGTCATCCTTAGCTAAGTCGGCTACAGCTCTCACAACATCTTGAGAGTCAACATAATCAGGGAGGTCATCTTCACTAGAGTAAAGCATAGATTGAGTTCGGGAGGATGCCTCGGGACTTGAGACTTCAGTAGTTGGGACAACCATTCGGGAAGTGGTTCGGGCTAACCCCTTACCTTTTCTCAACTTATCCATGAAATACAGAAATGGTAAAAGAAATGGAGAAAAGTTAGAAGAAACTTTAGAGAGGAAGTGATGGCAAGCAAAAGTGTAAAAATGAATTTGAACCTCTATTTATAGTGAGGAGGAGGAAATGAAAAGACACATCTAACAACTAGAAATCAAGCAAGGTAACGGTTGAGATCAGGTATATGAAAGGTCATGATCCAACGACCGATGATGAACAGACACGACGGTTGAGATTGAGAGGGCTCAAGATTTCAATCGAACGGCCCACGATCGGGTATCTCAATGGCTGAGATTACGTAACTATTGGCATGTCAGAAGTTGCAATAAAGGCTAATTAATGCAATGGTTGGGAGTTAAAAACCACAGCTTTTAACGAGACTTTAGAGAAATGATTCAAGACGACGCATTGGAATTTCTTCAAGAGGGAAAACCTTCAAAGAGGTGTGAGAAAAGCATTCCATACACTTGGGAGACTGATCACACATAATGGAGGGCTCTGTTGTGGAGAACCTATAGCCTGAGGGTCCCCTCTCGGGAGGAGCGTACACCCCCACTCGGGGCAGGGAAGTCCTCTTAGGAGGATTCTGGAGAATTCCTTCGGAGTAAAACACATACCCCCTCGGGACATGTGTCTTCTGCATGCTCGGGAGGAACGGTGCTCTCTCATGAGAGGCACAGAAAACCCCCTGGGAGGAAGCTTATTGACCCCCTCGGGAGGAATCATATTAACTCCTTCAAGAAACATGTTCGGAATAAGCTTAAGAATCCAATGGGACTAAGTCCAAGCGTGACGTTGAAGATGGCCAAGTCAAAAGAGTTAGTTATAGAAAACTACTCAATAAGGCTATTCCGAGAATTGGGGAGATGAGTTAGCGGATAACGGCTCTATCTGGTCTGCCAAAGAAGGAGCTGTAACTCCGAAGATATTCCACTCACTCTTCAACTGACGATCTGAAACTCAAGGAAGCGCTGCCTCTAGGTAACTTCTATATAAACCCACATCCTACAAGGAGAAAGGTACGAGATTCATCTGATCATTTATTCATTACATTCTTGAGAACTCTCTCAAGAACTCTTATTGTTGCCTAGGCTGACTTGGGCGTTGGAGGCAGTTCCTCGGCCAAAACTTGGTCGGACCGTTTTTGTTTTCTTTTTGAGTGCAGGCATCTCAGCTATTCCAACTTGGCTGGGGAGCTCTTAAGCTGATCATCTCAGTAGCCGGCCCTCGAAGAAGTTCTAGACGCAACAGAAACAATACGGAACTGCAAACGCTAAATCGGTCATAACTTCTTCGTTTGAAGTCCGATTGATCCGAAATTCGAAGGGGAGCTTCCTAGAACATATTAGAACTATCTAGGAAGGTCAAAGCATCAAGTCAATGTAAAAATATAGGTTCTTGATTTGAACCAAGAAGTTAGGGTTTCAATCTTTATGTCCCATGGCTCTCATGGAAAGGCTAGGGAAGCTTTGAGGATGATTCAAAAATCAATAAAGGGTTAAGGTTTCCAATTGAATATCCTCCCATGAAGGTTAACCTAGATTAGGTCTCCAGATAACCCAAGAAGGTTCACAAGATGAAAGGGAATAATTTGCTTAGCAATTTGATAACAAGAAAGTCATTGAAAGAGTTTAGATTAACATAAATATAACCAATGTGGGTACTCTCACAAGGGAGGTTACCCAAGGGTTCCCTAATTTGGTTACCCTATCATAAAGGTTACCCAAGGGTTCCCTGAAGAATTTACCAGGATTATGGTTAAGGTCATTACGCTAATCATAAAACCTTAATATTGGAAGGAGATCAATGAAGTGATGGTTGCTAACAGAGAATGCAGCATCATCTTTATAGTCTCATCACAGAGATTAACCATAGAAGAAGTAGATCTGAATACGTAGGAGAGATTACTAACCTTGGATCTGAAGAATCAGAGTTGAGAGGCTTGAGATCTTGCAAAAGTTCTTCGAATACACCAAGGAAAGCTTTGAGAGAGTCTTCCCACATTCTCAGAGAGTTTTGGAGGCAGAGGATACTAAGAAACACTAAGTGTGCTTAAATAGAAAGTGAAAAACCCTAAATAGAAGATTTTCTCGGATTTCTGACCCTATTGGTTGATTGATTGGTCTACTGGCCCCAATCGACCAATCAGTTGACCAATGGAGATAGCAAGGCTAGAATGCATTGTTTTGGTCATATCTTCTCTGTTTGAAGTCCGATTGATTCAAAATTTGAAAGGAGCCTCACACAAACATACCAAGACTATCAAGCATGAATTGGACATCATCCATGGTCAGAAATCAGTACTTTATAATTTGGGAACATGAGTTTCTAAATTGAAAACAACATGGTTTTCCATAGCAAACTCACCATGGATTCAAGGGAATAATTAGAGAGAACAAGGCTTCACTCTAATGGAATATCAAAAACATATCAGAGGCAAGAATCATCATAAGAATGGATCAATCATACAAGAGAAACAAGATTAAGCATGCATTCATGAAGATATCCATGATTCCTTGTAGAAAACCAAATAGGGGAATCATAGCATCATTAGAATTGAATGGATTCACAACCTTAAATGTAAAATCCAGCTTTTACCTAACCTTGACCCGACCCAGTCATTGTTGTGTTTGTAGGTCCGAAGACCCGAAGTGGTGGTAGGAGGGACTTATGGGCCCTACTGGTTGATGACGTAATGTCGAAACTCCAGTTTATGAACATTGATGATGTTGCTCCTTCCTTGAGCACATTAGCAGTGTTAAGTTAGAATCTGCGCACTGATGAAGAGTGAGACAGTTGAAATATCAAACGGATTCCTGTGCATAATCCGAAGGTACTCCCTAAAACTAGACCTCTTGAGTGAACTGTAGGAGAAAACCCCATGCAATTTGACCTTGTATAGCCCTCCAAGTCCACACCTAAAGTTGCTGAACTATTCTGTAAAATTCTGCAGAAATATGTTTTGGTCGATACTATTGGTTGATACTATCGACCAAATGTATCGACCAACAAGTTTGCTAAACCCAGATTTAAAGATTCTTGGAATATTCTTTTCTAATTATTTATTCCTCGAGATTGGAGCCCTATTCTTGCGTTTTTAACATCTAGGAACGTGGGAGAGCCTCCCAAGAACTCCTCCTTGGTAGTGGTGAAGCATCTTCTTCATCAATCATTGCCAACCACTCCTTCCCACTTTCTTGTTCCACTTTAAAGGTATGACTCTCTCTCTCCTAATCACATTCTCACTCATCTTTTCTCTATTTTACTATTGGGACCATGGCCAAGGTACTGCAACCTTGCATACACCTTGCCATGAACCTTCTAAACCCCATACAATGATGTTTTCACCAATATGACTATGATTGATTCACCTCATGATCATTAACTACACATTTCCATGATTTATTGCTTACCAACTTGCTTTATTTACCAAAACTGAGATGAAGCTCATGATTAACCTAATCTATACCTTGCATATGTGTTCCATGTTACTTCTAAACGATTCCCTACCTAATCCCCCATGTTTTCCCCTAATTTGCATTGAGATGTAGCCAATGCCATGACCTACAACTCTTAACCTTAATATGTCGATTTGGGGATTTCCAAATGGACCATTGGATTATGAAAGTTTCTTGATAATTAGTGTCCCCATGTTGTGCTTAGACTACCCTCCAAGTTTCGTGTCAATCCGAGACCCGGAAGACCAAATCCGGGCAAGAATCCAAAAAAAAACCAGCTTGTCGTCCTGGAATTGATTTGGTCGATACTATTGGTCGATACTATCGACCAAATGTATCGACCAATAGAGTTCTTGTCAGCAACTTTTGCCTAGTTCGATTCGTTTGATCTCCAATTGTTCCGATTTCTTCTCTAACCTTTCATATATGCTTGTTTAGGACTTTAAGGCTATTTGGGCCACTTGCTTGTGATCTTGGACCATTCTCTTCTCCGATTCAAGGTAAGGATAGTTATCGATATAATTACCTAAGATATGGAATTTTGACTTGGTATCCCTAACTTAGTAAATATACTTTCTATTTCATATTCTTATCATGTTAGACTTGCTACATATGTCTTTCAACAGTAGCTTTGTGTTTACATTATGTTATTTCAATGTCTTATCATGTTTATCAATTTCAATATATGATGACTTATGTCAATGTCATGAATTGAATGTTTATTACGATGTTGTATCTTGTGAACTGATATGATGAACTTGGGCATGTGATTGGTTAAGTATAACTTGGGATTGAGGGGTACCCTACTGGTGCTTCTGTCCTTGGACATCGGAGGGAATAGTATGGGATGTTCTCCGAAGGTGTCCATCGACGCTTCCCGGGTTATTGAATGACATACATAGGACTTGTCTAGATGTATGGCTAGGATGTCCCTATCATATCAGACCCGATTCGGAAGGGCATTGAGACCGAACAACCCGTGGTAGTAGTGTGGATTTGTGGGCGCTCAAGACCGGTATTCACTCCGTGAGAGGACATAAGTTGCATTACGGTTACCTGAAAGGGGCCGTGTATTGGTAGGGTTGCAAATGGCTAGACTTGGGCTCACGGGCACTCAAGACCGGTGAAATGATCCGTGAGAGGGATGTGAGAGCTTCCCGTTTACCATTTGTGGATGACCAATAGGGTTGATGAGTCCGGTGAGTAATATCCGTGACTCTAGTGTTAAGGATACCGGAAAGGATCTCGAGAGGGGAGGAATGGACGTATCTGGAACTAACATGATATGATTAAGTAGATGACTTGCATTGGGCTAGGCTATACCTTGACATGCGCCAATACTTAGACCAAACGGTAATGTGAGAGAGTGGTGACCGAAACCCCCAACCATGGATTTGTTCGAGAGGGATGCAGGACCCAATTTCCCCCGGTGATGAGTGACTGAGACTACCTAAAGAAGTATGGTGCTATGACTTAAAGCATGTCTACCATAGATGACCAGCATACTTAGAATAAAATCATATTGCATTATATGCTTCATATCATCTGCATCATGTTATGATTATCTTGTGGTTTATGTGTGATAGAATAACTTCCTTGCTGAGTTCTTTTGAACTCATTCCTTTTCTGTTGCAATATTTTGTTAGGCTATTCTACAAGTGATTACTCTGATGGCACCCTCCCTGAGGCGGACCCGGATACCTCATACTACTATCCGGAGGCTAGCTACACTGAAGACTTAGGTGACCATACCGAAGAAGATCACCCGGCGTACCAGGGTTAGCCCTGAAGTTGTATTGGAGCAGTCATGTTGGATCTCCATGGTCCTCACCTTTGAGGAGGACATATCCATTGTGGAGGAGACTTATGAGTAGTTACCCCTTCTTTTTGTGACAGTTAAACTTAGAAGAATTGTAATAACTTTAACTTACCTTCATAACTTGAGACTTGTACTTAACTAAATTTTGACCTCACTTCCGCTTGGTGAAGGAGTGGATTCCACCCATTGCCTTCTTAATTTATCTGATTTGATATTTATTTCTGCACTATGATTATCCATGATATCTTATTCTTCAATTCTATTTTATTGATTGTAGCTTAATATTGATTGTTCATGATTGTGTCATTGTCGATGTGGTTGGTGTGGTCTCTGAACTATGGATATTTGGGGCTGTGAATCACATCCCGGGTATGCCAGATAGGGTACTGGCTGGGTGGATGTGACATTAAAGATCATAGAAGAGGTGTTTGCAATGATGCAATACCATCTTCCTAATCATAGCAAGAAAACTAAATAGAAAATCAAAAGAATACTAGTCTTAGAATGAGAGGAATCAAAAATAGAAACTTACTAGAATGCTTATATCAATGATCAACATAGAAGGCTATAATGGCTAGAAAGAAAGGGGAGTTGATTCAAAGAGATGAAATACATTAGAACAGCAGTAAAGGTTAAGATCAAACATGTTAAACATTAATTAGAAAGAAGCTACAGTAGAATGATCATGCAGTCCAAAACTCAATCAAAATAAATGAGGAATTGAAGAGATTCACCATGCGGTTTCAAGGAATGCATAGAGTGATTGGGGGTTCACTCTAAGACATAAGGAGATTAGAGAATAGGTAGTTACAATAGTGTAATACCTTCTCCACAATCAAAACATCAAGATAGAACTATAAGAAGAGGAAAAGAGAGAAGGAGATAGAACACTGAAATCAAGGTCTAACTTCAAGGTGTAACATTTAAACTAACCTTTCTTTACCCAAAACAAATAGGGTGTCCTGGCTAGGTTTGGGCTAGATTTCACACACTGGGATCGGGCAAGTAGTTTCAGATCGAAACTCTCCCGACCAGTGTTATGTGGCTTATCTAAAGGATAAGGAAGGACCAGAAAAAGCCACAGCCTTACCAATTGAGGTAAGGGACGATTGGGACGAAGATACCATGCAAAGACCTGAACCAGTGGAGAAATTTGAACGAATCTTTTGCAGCCAGGAGACGTGTCAAAATCCACGTATATTGATCTGAACAACCAGAACCCTTCAAGAAAGAACTACAAATTTTTTTGCAAAAAAGCATAGATGTTTTTGCCTGGTCAGCAAATGATATGCCAGGAATTGATCAAGCCGTAGCCGAACACAAACTCTGGATCAATTCGGAGGTCAAGCCTATAATTCAAAGGAGACGGAACTTCTCAATTGAGAAGCATGAAGCTATTAGAGGGGAGGTCGAGAAGTTACAGAAATATGGTTTTATCGAAGCCATCGAGTGTCCAACATGGTTGTCTAATGTCGTAGTGGTAAAAAAATCAAACGGGAAGTGGAGGATGTGTACAGACTACATAGACCTCAATAAGGTGTGCCCGAAGGACTGCTATCCTTTATCGTGTATAGATCTTTTGATCGACTCAATGGCTGAATATGAAACATTAAGTTTCATGGATGCTTATTCGGGATTCAACCATATAACCAAATCCTGATGAGCAAGAAGGATGAAAGATTCACTGCTTTCATGACTGATAGGGGAAGTTATTTTTACAAAGTTATGCCATTTAGTTTGAAGAATGCGGGGGCCGAGAGCTATAAAAAAAATCTTTGGTGAATTGATCGGGAAAAACATGGAAGTATACATCGATGACATGCTGGTAAAAAGTCTTCAAAGGATTGGCCACATTGCAAATCTTAAGGAAGTATTCTCTGTTTTGAGAAAACATCAGATGAAGCTGAATCCGGAGAAATGTGCCTTTGGTGTATCCTAAGGGAAATTCCTGCGATTTATGGTTTCACAAAGAGGAATTGCTGTAAGCTCTGATCGATATGGATCCCCCAAAGACAGTTCGTGACATCAATGCTTGACCGGACGAATAATGACCTTGACCTGATTCATATCACAATCGAGAGAAAGGTGCTTTCCTTTCTTTTAAGCCCTGAAGGATTTGAAGGGAAGCAAAGAGGCTCGATGGATGGATGAATGTCAAAAGGCATTTGAAGAATTGAAGAAGAAACTCGGATAGCCACCATTGCTTTCTCGGCCTGAGAAGGGCTAGATTTTACAGGTATATTTAGCGTCATCACAGTCGGTGTGAGCGCTGTCCTCATTCAGGAGGAAAAGAAGAAACAGTGGCCCATTTACTATGTTAGCCATGTGCTCTTGGATCCCGAACAAGATATTCGACGATCGAGAAGCAGGCGTTGGAGCTGATGGTAGCAGCTCGAAAGCTGAGACCATACTTCCAAGCTCACCTGATCGAGGTACTTACAAACTTCCCCTTGAAAAAGGTCCTGTTCAAACCTGATCTATCAGGAAGGATAGTAGTATGGTCAGTCGAGTAAGGGGAATTCCAGGTGGAATTTAAACCCCGAACAGCTATAAAAGCACAAGCATTGGCCGAATTTATGGTAGAATCCACAACTCCGATCGAAGAAGAAAAAGAACCTATCCTACCAGGTATGTGGCACATATACGTCGATGGCTCTAGCTACAAATTTGGTTCGGGGGCAAGAGTCTTGTTAAAAAGTCTAGGAGGTTTCTTGATTCGGTATGCTTTGAGGTTCGCATTCACAGCGAGTAACAATGAGGCAGAATATGAAGCTTTCATTGCAAGACTTAGTGTCACATCCACCCAGCCGGTATCCTATCTGGCATACCCAGGATGTGATCCACAGCCCGAAGATCAAGATCAAGCGGCCATGCCTCCCACATACACGATAACATAATCATGAACAATATAATCAATGTTTAAAGTAAGTAATAAACAGATCAAGTGAATAAGAAAAGATAATCAATCAAAGTGCGGAAATTATCAAGTATCAATTACACATAAAAGTAATCTCAAAAGAGAAAGAGTGATCAGGAGTCACTCCTTCAATAATAGCGGAAAGTGGTTAATCAAACTTAGTTACAACTAGTATCAAGAATAAATCCATAAGAGTTAAAACAACATATCCAAGTGTTTAACAGTAATCCAGGGAAATGGGGCACTAAGCAAAGGTTTCTTCTATTTTTATGATTGTTTCTTCATAAGTGTGGATGAAATGAACCCAGCACGGCCGCTCCCTCACCATGGTGGGGCTAACCCTGGTACGAACCATAATCCTCCTCGGCACAATAATCCCGACTCTCATCGTAGCCATCACCCGAAGGGTAGTATGCGGGATCATAGCTCGTCTCGTAGAGTGCGCCATCAGAGTCTTCTACACCTGCTGGATAATCTAACAATTTGCACGAAAGGAATGAGTTCAAAAGAACTCAGCAAGGCAAGTCGTTTCATAATACACAATTCATACGATACAAGTCACGATATCATGCAAGATGGTATGAGACAATGATGATATATGATTCTAGCTCTAAGTATGCTAGTCTTTAAGGTAGACATGCTTTAAGCCATAGCACTATACTTCTTTAGGTCGTCTGTCACTCCCCCTCAATCATACATGATATCTTGGGGTCTGCGGGGTAATTGGGTAAAGTCCTCATCAAAACCATGGTTGGGGGTTAAGTCACCACTCTCTCACATCACCATTGGTATAAGTATTGGCGCATGTCACGACAAAGCCTAGCCCAATGCAAGTCATCTACTCAGTTGTATCATGTCAGATCCGGATACTTTCCCTATGGCACCGACCAACTCGGTTCCGTATCCTTCACACTAGAGTCAGTGTATCCTATGGCTCCCACCAACTTGGACTACGGACTCATCAACCCTATTGGTCATCCACAAATGGTAAACAGGAAGCTCTCACGGGTTGGTTACCGGTCTTGAGCGCCCGTGAGCCCAGGTCTAACCATTTGCAACCCTACCCATAAATGGCCCCTTTCGGGTATCCGCAGTATAGTTTATGTCCTCTCACGGGGTGGTTACCGGTCTTGAGCACCCATCAACCATACTCTACCATGGGTCGTTCGGTCTCAATACCTTTCCGATTCGGGTCTGATACAACAAGGGTAATCCTAACCATACATCTAGACAATTCTATGTATGTCATCCAATAACCCGGGAAAGTGTTGATGGACACCTTCGGAGAATATCCCATACTATTCCCTCCGATGTCCAAGGACAGAAGTGTCGGAAGGACACTTCCCAATCCCAAGTCGTACGTAGTCATTCACAAGCTCAATCTCATTATATCATACATAATCAATAATTCATCATATAAACAAAGGCATATCATAACATGATTGATCATATGAATAATCATAAAGTATAATTAAGCATGATATTTCAAATGACATGTAACATACTATTGCTGATAAATGCATACAACAGTCATACATGGTTAAGGAGTACACATATGAAGTATATCTACTAAGTTTCCAAAGTATAAGCATGTTTGCATAATCAACAAACTTGAGGTGGCGACTGTCCTTACCTTAATTGAGTCGGGAAATAAATCAAGAGTCACCAAGAATAGCCCAAAAGTCAGTATTTGTGCCCTAGACAACATATAATCAACATTAGAAAAGTAAGTAATCGAATCGGAGGTCAAACGAAGCATTTCGGCAACAAACAGACTTGCTGTCATATCTTGGTCGACTGTCAGTCGACCAAGCAGTCGACCAAAGCTTGACAGTAATGGGCAGAATTGAGGATTTGGCCCGAAACTGATCTTCCGATGCTCCGATCGACACAAAACTTGGAGGGCAAGATTATGGCAATATGGGGACACTACACACCAAAAATTATCATGATCCAACGGTCCAATTGTGAATACCCAAATCAAAGCCCTATGTTTTATATGCTAAACATCACATATTGAATTGGAATTGATTGCAATAGTAAGAATTGATGGGGAATCAATTAAGGGGATAAGAATTGAATTAGGATCATGATTCAATAGTAATTCAATTTAGCATACATTTACACTTCAATTTGAAGTAAAGAATAGGTTGAAATGAAGGGAATCAAAGCAATGCAATGTAAGCGATCTTAATGGGAGTATAACATAGCAAGAGTGGGGTGATAATCATGGAATTGAAAGGGGGAAACTCATGGTTAAGTATTTGCAAGGTTGTAGCACTTCAACCATGGTCTTAAGATCATAAATTGATAGAATAATGAGTGGATTAGAAGAAGAATAAGAGGAATCATACCTTGAGTTGATGATTGAGGTGTAAAACTAATGATTGGAGTCAAGGATCTTCACAAACACCAAGGAAAGCCCAAGAGAGTGACACTTTTCATTCTATGGAGTGCCAATGATTGGGGTAGACCTTCATTCACGAGTTCCAAATAGGTAGGGTCAAAATGGGAAGTAATTTTGTGAATTTTCGAAATTCATTACTGCTGGTCGATTGTCAGTCGACCAAGACTTGACAGCAACTTCAAGAGTGGATTTGGAAGGCCAGACAGATCCAAATTGAGTTGGGTTTTCTCCTACAAGTCAATCAACAAGTCTAGTTTCAAGAAATACCTTCGGATTGAGCACGAGGGTCCAATAGGGGCATCATTGTCAATGTCCATAGGCTTTGGATCAAGCATCGAATCTTCAACTACGAGGGCCCACAAGTCTCTTCTACCTCCACTTCGGGTCTTCGGACCTACAACAGTACAAAATCCGGGCCAGGTCAGGGTTATGGATGATTAGAGAAGTGCACCCCAAATTCCTTAACACTGGCATCCAAGCCAACGGAGACCGGATTTTACACTTAGGCTCACCAAAGCCTTGGCAGTAGCTGAAGCAACTGTATACAGTGATTCCCAACTTATCGTCAATCAGATAGAAGGAGAATACGGAGTAAAAGAGCCTTGCTTATAGAAGTACCAAGAGCTGGTCAAAAATCTCAAGAAACAATTTAAAGAGATAAAGGTATGTCAAATACCTCGAAAGGAGAATTCAGTAGCAGATGAACTCTCTAGATTAGCAAACGCTAAGGAAAAAACCTTGGAGCCATCGGTCTACATTGAGGAGCTGAACTTCCCGAGCACTAAGGTCGACCTCATCTCATATATAGAAAGCGACAGATACTGGATGGACCCCATCATTGAGTATATTCGGGATAATAAATTACCTGAGGATTTAAAGGAGGCATGATCGATAAGAATTCGTGTAGCAAGATTTACCATTCAGCAAGGCAAGCTCTATCGAAAGTCTTTTGCGGGGCCTTTACTCAGATGTGTCGGTCCCAAAGGAGTTGAAACAGCGTTGGCTGAAGTTCATTAAGGTATTTGCGGAGCACACATGGGGGAACGGGCCCTAGCGCATAAAATCCTCCCTCTTGGGTTATATTGGCCCAAGTTTAGGGTCATGCAATACGTTCGGTCATGCAACCAATGCCAGATACACGTGAACGTGTCAAGCAGCCTACTACAACACTCATGTCAATTCTAAACCCTATTCCGTTTGCAATGTGGGGAATAGACTTGATGGGAAAATTCCCCACAACAAAAGGAAGAAAGGAATACTTGATTGTGGCAATCGACTACTTCACAAAGTGGGTAGAAGCAGCTCCTTTGGCATCAATCACGAAAAAAAAATGGAGAAGTTCGTTCTAGAGTCAATAATCCATAGGTTCGGAATTCCAAAGATACTGGTGACTGATCATGGAACTCAGTTCGATAATCCCCAATTTAAACTCTTCTGCAATACTTATATGATCGATCACCGAATGTTGTCTGTTGCATATCCTCAAAGTAATGGTCAAGTAGAAGTGACAAACCGAATGCTACTGGATGGAATCAAGAAGAGACTAGAAAGGAATAAATCCCTAGGGACCGAAGAACTACCGAATGTCCTTTGGGCATACCGAACAATAGTCTGAACACCCACTGGAGAAACCCCATTCAAATTAACATATGGCGTAGAAGCACTTGCACCAGTTGAGATAATGGCAGGAATCGTTCGGGAGTGAGAGTTTGAAGAACAAGCCAACAAAGAAGGTTTATTGGACAGCCTGGAATTATTGGATGAAGTTAGAACAAGAGCGGTAGCGCAAATACAACAATATCATCGAAGGATAGCCTCTCACTACAACGCTCGAGTAAGAAATAGGCAGTTCCGTGCAGGAGATTTAGTTCTAAGGAACACTCTTGCATCAGACCCATGCCATCAACAAAAGTTGGAACCAGCACGGGAAGGACCATATATGATTATCAAGCAAGTAGGCTCGGGAGCTTATAAACTGAAAGATCTGGTGATAGAGCGTGCATTAGAACGATCATGGAACACGAAGCATTTGAAGAAATATTTCTCTTGAAGTTATCAACATCTTTTTTATTGAAGAGCGTTTATCGATCTTGATCATTTTAATCTATAATTACTTAATGCAGAATACTGGTTTTACTTCCAAATCTTTTAATTGGGGGCCGTATATAGCAGAGTACATTTAGAATCAAAAGGCTTTGGGTAACACCGTATGAGACCTTCGATCAAAAGGCATCGGGTAAAACCGAGTGTGACCTTCGAAAGCTTGAAATGTTCTCCGGAATTTTTGGGTAAAGGCATCGGATAGCACCGAGTGGGACCTTCGAAAGCCAAAAATTTTCCAAGAAAAAATTTCAGGCCTAAGGCATTGGGTAAAACCGAGTGGGACCTTTGAAAGCCTTGATGAAAATTCTACAGAGTTTTCTAAGGTAAAGGGCATCGGATAAATTCTGAACAGAACCTTAAAAAGCCTAGGAAGTTGTTACTTCCTAAGGTAAAGGCATCGGGTAGCATCGAGTGGGACCTTCGAAAGCTGAAAATTTTCTATTGGAGAATTTTTTGGTAAAGGCATCGGGTAGCACTGAGTGGGACCTTCGAAAGCCGAAAATTCTTTATTGGAGAATTTTTTGGTAAAGGCATCGGGTAGCACCGAGTGGGACCTTCGAAAGGCACAAGAGTGATAGGAATTTTTTGGGGTCGGGTACATCGGATGTACACCGAATATAACCATCGAACCCTTAGTAAGAATCCCTATGAAACTCTTGGGCATCCAATTAAGGCATCGGGTAAAACCAAGTGGGACCTTCAAAGGAACACAAGTTATGAGGAACTCTTCGGGGTCGAATATATCGGTTGCTCACCGATTATAATTATCGAACTCTTAGAACCTTAGAAACTAATGTTTACAGGCTTCGGATAAACCGAATACCATCCTCAAACGCAGATCAGGCACATCAAACAATAACCAATTCGACTCAGCTCAATCTAGAACAATAAAGAAGCATTGCAATTGGGAAGATTAATACAAAAGAAACTTTTCATTTATTCAAAGACCAACACTATACAATGTTCGGGATATACACAGTGTTACAAAATCTTGGACAAGGAACATTTCAAATTTAAAACTACGTTCGAGAGATCATATAATATCTTGGACAAGGAACATTTCTACAAAGAAAACAAGAACTCCACCAACAACTGGGAAGAGCAGCCCAAACCCACCGTCTAGCTTTTCTAGGATCCTTACCCTTTGACTGATGAAGAAACTTCATCTTCAGTCACTGAGATAAGAAGGAAAAGAAAATCTGGTGAAGAAGTTTCAGGCTCGATCCCCTCCTATTCTTTGGATCATTGTGGAAGAAGGATTGACGCCTTCCGGATTGACATTTGGAGCGTCAACTTCTTCCTTGTTTTCTGCAATCTCCTCTGTTATTGGAGTTGCAGGAGGTGAGCCATCAAGATACAACGTGATGTTCGGATTAGGAGTTAGCAAATCTTCTACATCTTTGGCCCATTCGGTAGAAGGAAGCCCCAACTTCGTGAAGACTTCGGGATGGCAGAGAAATTGATGGGGAGCCGTGTCAAAATTCAGATTTCTCCTCAAGATTGATTTTAACACCTAATTCTAGCCATCCCGATAAGCATGATCATTCAAAATATCCAACAAGTTACGAAAAGGATTACTGCCTAAGTATTTACGGATGCAAACCTTTTGGGTTTTGGCAGAGATGCAATCAAGATCAGGAGGAACTATTTGCTTCCGCAGCTCTTCCACCTTGGTTTCAGAATTATTCAGTTCCCTCGAGAGATTAATTACCCTTCGCTCAAAACCACGGATTTGACCATTGGCAACATCCAGGGCTTGAGAAAGATTTAAAATCTCAGTATTTCTTACCTTTACCTCATCCCAAAGCCTATCCCGAAGGTGTGCAATCTCCCGATCCTTGGACGAAGATTCAGCCCGAAGCCTGGAGAGGTCAGAATGCATCTTTCCAATCTGGTAAGCTGCCTCTGCCTGTTTGTGGAAGTTATCCATGGAACTCCTGCAACAAGCAAATTTTTTTGCGGGATTCAGAAAAATATACAAAAAGCGAAGAATAATCTCAAAGAAGAGACCCACATCACCAACGATTTTACAAAAACATCGCCAGGAATAGAGTCGAAAGCCTTGCTTTTGGCCGGTGTTTGGGCAAGAGTGCACCACTCCAATGCCCATCCAAAACTGCCGGTAACATGGTCAGAATGCCGCGAGTTTCAAGGAGGCTTGTAAATCTCCTCCGTAGAAAGAGGGGGAGGTTTTGGAACTGAAGAAGTCTCTTCGCCTTCTTCTCTGAACTTTTCCCATGGTATGCGCTTCACAGACAGTGCAGCAGAAGCAAGAAACAGCCAGAGGAATCCATTATCCAATAAGATAAAGTTTTGCTGTGTGATTTCTAGTTCCAGAAACGTCAGAGCTTCGCACAACCAAAATGAAAACGCAAGAAAAAAAGGGAAAGCCAAAGCGTTTAAATAGACACTGAAATAGGATGATGACGGTTCAAGTTTTGGGAAATCCAACGGCGAAAGCATAACGATGGTTCAAGCTTTTTAAATCAATGGTTGAAGACTAACGATGATTGGAATACACCAGATGATGAACGGTGGACAATAAGCAACTTTTCGAATTTCAAAAAACGGGTTCGAACACATCGCATCTGTCCACGTGGCAAGGAAGGCGCCAATTAGTAAGATGGCGAACTCGAGTGTGCAACCGTCAATCAGAGCATTTAATACCTAAGTGACGTTTGCGTTTCCCAAGGAAGATAAATTCCAAGAATAAATAAAGAAACATTCGAGATAATCGCTAGACGATCGAACAGGCAGAATCAAGGGAAGATTATTCCCAAACAAGATGGTTCGTTCAAATGCCAAAACTTCAAATATTTTGAATAGGGGGCAGTAGAAGAACAAGATAGCCCAACAAAAGACTTTCAGTTTGTGTTCGGATTAAGGCAAGTATGTTCGGTTAAATGCAAGTATAAGAAACAATAGAACATGCAAAGATACGATCGAAAAAACTACAGCAAGCAATAAGCCAAAAAAGATTTCATCTTAAAGTTTAAGACCCAAAAGGGAGGGTCTACCCTAAAAAAAAAATATCTACAAATTTGCAGAAGATTGAGGAACATGTTCAGGAATAGCTTCGGGAGTTCTTTATTCGGAGGCACCCTTGGGAGTTTGTCCTTCGAAGTTTTGAGTAGTTGGAGGAGCATTGTCTGCAACCCCTTCAGTGTCTGAAGGTAAAGCAGGCTCATCATCCAAATATTCGCAAATGACAGCGCTGGTGGGATTAGCTGGTGGCGGATTCTTCTTTTTAGCAACCCAAGTTGTAATTGGAATATCCAAAATCCACAAAAGTCTCCTAAAAAATTAAGTCCTTGTGCTCTTCAATTGGGAAGGAAGGATCGATCGTCAGAATACTCTTTCACACGTCGTTAACAACCTCCCGATAGGCAACCAGATTATACCGATTGAGTAACTCACTGAAAGGCACGCTGTTCAAATATTTCAAGACACAAGCTTTCCGAACCTCTGGCTTCAGATCATCGGGACCTTGGGGAGAAGCAATAGCTTCTAGCTTTCCTTCGAACATTTCCTTCTCCCGGGTAAGATCCTCGATTTGGCATTCTGAGGACTGGACGCTTTTCTTCAACTCTACCAGCTCTTTCCTCAAATCCTCCAATCGGGACTTAGCAATGACAAGTTACCCTGAGACGAGACGAAGATGGGCAATCTCCTCCTCCAGTGCGGAAATTTCCCCCAAACTCTTCTCGGCAAGCTCATTACTGAGACGAACATCAGCATGTAGGCGGCTGACACTCATGTTTGCTTCCATCTCATGATGGAAATTCTCAGTAAGAATCCTGTTCCGACAATACGAAAACAAGTTAGTCTACCTACTACAGAGGTTCCGGCTGGGAAAAGAGTTAAAAAATCAATACACACCTAATATTGGAGTTTACCAACTCATCATCGGGCATCTCATTCAAGGCTTTCTGATCTCATGACATTCGAGCATTAACAACCCAATCAATAGATGCTTCTGTATCTAAGAGAACCGAGTCCCGAAGATTCACTTTCCATTTGGGAACATATATTTCCCCTTGATCAACCTTGCTTCTCTTAGAAGCTGCATCATCGGTCAGATCCCTTCTCCTCTTGACAAGGGCGGTATCATCATGGGTGGATTCCTCAACTATTACCGGATCTTTTCCTCGGGCAGCACGATCCTACTTGGTCCTCAAAAGCCCCCTCGGGGGAGTAACCCCTTTTGAGGCAGCAATAGATGAAGCCTTCTTAGGAGAAGGGGCATCCTCAGAAGCCTCTTTTCTCCCTTTCTGGGGAACTCTTTCCTCGGCAGTGGCCAAGCCTTTTTGAGCCAGAGAAAAGATGGCATTGCGGTTAAACTTGGGAGGCACTGCAATCAACCAAAGATCGAGATCATTATAAGAACAAAGAGTATATGCATAAATAGAGTGGAATTAAAACTTTTGGGTGCTCACCATGGCTCAAACCCCAGTAGCAAAGAATTGCTTCGTACTCCATGGCATGCCCATGGATTTTCAAACTCCAGGAAATGGCTTTGATGATCCGAACCGCCTCTTTCTCGGGGGCGGGAAGGAAAGGAGAGTGATTGATATGGGTGAAGGAGTCCGGGGTGCTCCAACTCATTGAAAATTATGTTTGGATTCGGGAACCCTACAGAAAAGAAACTTTTTCGGCCATCCTTTATTATTGGAAGGGCAAGTACCCTCTGTAAGGATTCCCCCTTGCCAATTGAGCTCAGTCTTCGAGTGTTTGGAAAAGACTACCCACAAGGGTGGATTTGATCTACTCAATGTCTAGAAATGACGAAAAAAATCTAAAGAAGGGGTTAGCTCGAGCTCATGGTAGAGCCCTAGGTAATTGATTATATGCCTCCAGCTATTCGGGAGAAGCATACTAAGACAAATTTGCCAGTGGTTTAAAATTTTGGCAATCACAGAAGAGAAGAAAGAAAGACGAACCCCACTCTTGAAAGAGTCAAGGTAGAGAGAGAATTCCCCTGGAGGGTCGGAATTGACCCTCTCATTTGAATTTGGGATGCGAAGGACACAAGAGTGTGGAATGGAATAGTCCTCACAAATATTTTTCAGGTCTGCCGAGTGAACCACAAAAATAATATCTGAGGGCCCGGTGGAAGGTCTCTTTGACAGACGGGTTTTCTCCAACGTCGTCTTCTTAGGAGCTCTTCTCTTCTTTGAGGAAGACCCCTTAACAATGGGAGCATTGCCTGGTGCGTCTCTAGGGTTAGCCGGGGCATACCTCAACCAGTGTTTGATAATCCTATGATCCTGATCACCAAGAGAGTTCAACGAAGCAGTGGGACTTCCTTGGTAAGCAAATTCTTCACCCTCTACTAGGCGGGATATATAATCGCTATTTTCAGAAGTTTTACCGCTACCCATTTCTGAAGAAATAAGCAGAAAGAATAGACTGTGCGAATGTAGGAAGAGAGAATAGAAGATAAAAACAAAGCAAGGGAAACAAAACTTACTTGTGATTTCAGGATTTAGAAGAACAGAGCTTGATGAAGCGCAAGTTGAAAACTGAAAGACTCGAAAGAGCACAAGCAGAGGAGGAAAGAAGTAAAAAGAAGAAATGAGACATGAGGAACCTTTTATAGGTTCAAAAGGTAAATAAACAAGTGTTAATGGGTGGACAGGGGCACATCGATTCAAGAGAAAAAGATCAGACGATCCCTAAGGCTCTACTGGTCTGACGTTGCTAATGATTCAAAAAAAACTTTTGTCATGATGGAATAAAATTGAAATGACGATTCGATGGCAGGGTGTAACATTTGCACCTCCCCGACTGCCACGTGGCCCACTACACAAGGGCAACGAGGCATCAGAACGTTTCGACGGCACCTCGCTGGAAAGAGATGTCAGCAGCATTAAATGCTGAAATATTTTTACTTGGAAAGATATATCACATCCACTCATGATCAGTAAATTCACTAGACCCGACCAAGTAGTTAGCACCGTTGATCGAATGCTTGGCCTGTGGGGCAAATGATGTGAGGAAAATTGCACCGAACCCGTGGACTAGGTTCATAATCCTCAGCCAAGTTAGACCATAACCAGGGACCCCCCAAGCCCTAATTCAATGATCATAAAGGCACCGCATTTTGGTTAGCAGTCCAGTAAGGCCTCCCGAACATTGCGGTAGATGAAGCTAACTTGTAGGAAGCAACTACCGAAAAAGCTGAGGGAATCATGCCGCGATTGGTAACTATAAGCGGTCCCAAGTATCTAGAAGGAAACCCTACAATTGGACGACCACTAATAGAGATCGAGACTTCACTCAACGGTCGAGAATTGGAGGTAAAATCTATATAACCGAGTGATCCACTCACTCCAAAGGTATCTGAACCGTTTCCAATTTACGCATTCATTATTTAGCTCTGCAACTTATCAGAGCTCTGGTGATTAGTTCAGGAGCTGACTTAAGCTTCGGAGGTGGCCTCCCGACCCCCACGGTTGGGCCACATCTAACTCTCTTTTGCAGGCAATCATCGAGGAATTTGAAGGCTTGACAAATTTCTGGACACATCACTCTATAACCTTGTGAATTCTCCACATGATGATTTTGAAGGGAAATCAAGTGTGATCTTCATGATTTGTTATCCCTTCTAATTGTTTCTAATTTCAAAGCATGTTAGATTTACTCCTTTGTATTTCTTACAAAAGAATTATTGTTATTTGTTTCCAATAAATTTTGGGAGAAGGAAGTCAAGATAAAAGCAAAGTATCTCCATCTCTTTGGAAGCCAAGTACTCTCCCAATTTTGAGGACGAAATTATTTTAAGGGGGAGAATGTGAAATCCAGCCCAAACCTAACCTAGACACCCTATCTGTTTTGGGTGAAGAAGGGCTTGTTTAATGTTTGACCTTGAAGTTGGACCTTAAGTACCGCGTTGTTATCCTTGGAAGGTCCTAGGAAGTCTAGTCAGACCTCTCCCTTAGTGTAGATCCAAATACCCAAAATGAAGGAATAAGTCTTTGTGGGCCATCTCAGTAGAAGACATGGTGTTTGACTTGAAACCCATGGGTATTGATGATGGTGTTTCCTTATTGAAACCTTACTTGAATTGGAGTTGGACTACTCATTTGTGAAGAAGAACTTGGTTGATGGGCCTAAAGCCTAGTTGGACTGCTTTGAAGACATCCCTAAATACTAGGTAAGTTGTTTGAGGTGTGATACGAAGCCCATCCAAAGATATTGAAGTTAGGCCCATTAAATCCCTATTTTGGGCTTATTGACATGGTTGGTCGATTGATTGGTCGAATGGCCAGTCGACCAAATGAAGACCAAGTTGATGATTCATATGGTACTCAAGGTACTAGTTATGGTGTTTACGTCGGTGAAGACTATCAGTACGAGACTGATGCTTATCAGGAGTAGTTCGACTCTTGCACTTGAGTGCCAACAATGGGATATTGTCTCATCCTATTTTTTCATCTTTTATAGTTTCGTTGAGACCTTAGTTGTTTGTTCCCCTTTTATGTCGGGAGCCGGTTGTAATCTTCCTTTATCTTTTGATCTACCTTCCGCTTTGTTTGTGGGGGTATAATTCTGCTATACTCTACAATTCCCTTGATTGGTATCATTTTCTGCACTCTGATGTTCTTTTGTGATCCTTCTGAGATCCTTTCTTGGCTTTTATTATTAAACTACTTGAATATAATGATTTGTTCTTGCTTTTGATTATGTTATTGTGCTAAGTGGATATGATCGTTCCTAAACTTGATCTTCGAGGCTATGGATCACTCCTCTAGGTATTCTAGATTGGGTACCGGCTGGGTGGATGTGACAATTTTATTGAGAAGGATACTCTCCCATCCACAACTAAAAAGTGGAGGGAATTTTACTTGTCTTTCCATCCTCCTTCTCCTGAGCCCTTTCTTACCAACTTCCAAGAGAGGACAAGGAAGGAGATTTGACTAGTTGAATTCCCCCTTTGGTCTAAATCCTAAGGAAGAGGATGTGAAACCCAGCCCTGACCCCAATCCGGAAACTTTGTTATTTGTAGGTCCAGTGACCCGAAGTAAGGCAAGAAGTCATCTTTGGGCCATTTCTGTTGAAGACTTGATGGCTGGATTGGAATCCATGAGTGTTGATGCCAGTGTTCCAATGGTGGAAACTGCACCCTGATGAAGATTGGATTAATTGATGGTCTTGGAGTGGTCTCTGCATTGATTCAAAGGCATTTCTAACTCCTAGGTATGTCACTCTAGGTGTGTGCAAAACCCCTTGATGTTTGGACTTGATTTGAGCCTTCAAATCCACATTTTGAAGTTGCTGTCTTGATTGGTCGACTCATTGGTCGATTGGACCAATCAACCAATCAATCGACCAATTGATTTTGTTTTTGAAATTTGAATCCTGTCTCTACTATTTAAGTCTAATCTCGGGAATACTCCGCCTCATCTGCCTCCTAAGCCCCTGGAACGAGTTAGAACCCTAATCTAATCCATTCCCTTGCATTCTTTGGTGATCTCTCACAAAGACTTGAAGAATTCTTCATCCTCCTACAGCAAAGGTATGATTTCACTCACTCTTTATTCTATCTCTAATTTTCTTTCTTTAATTCTGTTCTTCGTTGAGATCAGGAAGAAGATGATGCACTCTTGCAACCATCTATTCCATGATCTCATCATGTTCTTTAAGATCCATGATCATCATCATGATCTTAACCTCAGTGAGTGGAATCTTCGAAACGCTAACCCTAATCCTTTGAAACCCTAACCTGGGTGATCATCTGGAGAACTTTTGGTAACCTCCCTTGTGAAGGGAAACCTCTTGGGTGACATTTGTGTTAACCTAAACTTCATCATTGAATGACCCTTCTTGTTATTTTTGGCTAACAATTTATCTCCCTTCATCCAGAGCTCTCAACTTTTTTCGAGGGGAACCAAAAAGGGTGAAACCCTAATTTCCTGGAATCAAACCAAGAACCCCTAGTTTGATCATGGTAACCCAATCAATGTGTTTTTCTTACTATATCTGTAATCTTCATATCCTAGATCTTTTATCTTTGATTATAATATTTTTCCCTCATAATCTATGTTTAACCTAGTAGGTTAACCTTTTTTGTTCCTAGGTTACAACTTGGGAACTTGATTTGATTTATGAATTGATATCCTCTATACCCTAGAATACTACCATGATAATTTCCCTCTGATTTGTACCCTTTTGAACCATCAAATTCGGTTCTTGATTCTCAAAATTCGGATTCTTGTAGGCCACTGTCTCCATTGGTCGACTGATCCAGCAGACCAATCAATCGACCAATGAGTACAACAACCTCATTCTTGGTCTGTTTCGATTGATTTATGATCTTTTCCTTTATGCATCTTTTTGCACTTGTTTAGGACGTCTTCTCAAGTTTAGTCAAGATCATACTTGGTTCTTTAAGATCCTATCCAAGTTAGAAGGTAAGGACAGTTAATTCCTTAACTACATAGATTGCTTGTTCTATGGTTTCTACTTTATGAAACTATGAGATTACCTACTGTTGTTGTACTTTAATTCTGATCTCCTACTGTGGGAACAGTAGCACTTGTTTATATTGTCATGTTATTATTCATGATATATGAATTATTTATTATTGCCTAATCTGATTTTTGCTTTTATATTCTCTTGTATATGATGAATTGCTGGTTGTGTATGTCATGACTGTTCTGAGAATGTGTTTGCTTAAGTTTGGTTTGGGATTGGGGAGTATCCTTTTGATGCTTCTGTCCTTGGACATCGGAGGGAATAGTATGGGATGTTCTCCGAAGATGTCCATCGACGCTTTCCCGAATCATTGGTTGTCATACCTAGGGATGTCTAGTAGTGTTTGGCTAGGATATACCCCTGTTATATCAGACTCGATTCGGAAGGGTATTGAGACCGAACGACCCATGGTAGCAATGGGGATTCACGGGCGCTCAAGACCGGTGAGTTATTGTCACATCCCGCCCAAATACACCCAGCCTATACCCTATCCGGGGTTACCGGGGGAGTGATCCACAGCCCAAAAGATCAAGTTTAGGAACGATCATATCCATTTAGCACAATAACATAATCAAAAGCAAGAACAAATCATTGTATTCTAATAAGTTAATAATAAAAGTCAAGAAAGGATCACAGAAGGATCACTAAAGAATATCAGAGTGCGGAATAACAAGATACCAAATCAAAAGACAACTGTAGAGTATAGCGGAAATATACCCCACAACATATGCGGAAGGTAGATCGAAATCTAAAGCAAGCTCTAAGCTAATACAAGTAAAATAAAAGTCTAGAAGAAACAAGAGAATCTAATCCACATCTTCAGTCGGCTCTTCTTCTTCTTCAGTCTTCATCTTCTTCACTTTAGGGTCATGCTCTTGAAGCTTTAGATCAGCATCTAGCGCACGATCCCATCGACGAATAAGACGATGCCGGCTGCCATCAATAGGAGTCGTCAGTGCAGCCCAAATCCGAGTGTTGGCTGCCTCGCTGTTCATTACCTTGTCCAAGGACATCCGGAGCTGAACCATATAAGGAAAGGTTCTCCGTACTGGGGCACGGGTTCTCTTTCGTACTTGCAATGTCATCTAAAAACAAGTCCCCCGAAGGGTAAGCTCAAAAGAACTTAGCAAGTAATCCAAACACAATAAGCATCTTCACATGCATTCACAAACAAACATATATGAAATGATATGAAACAATATATGCAAATATGCTTCTAACTCTATATATGTATGCTGGTCTCTATTGGCAGACATGCTTTAAGTCATAGCACCATACTTCTTTGGGTAGGTCTCATCTCACAACGCCGGTTGGCAAAGGGTCCTTCATCCATCTTGGACAATCCATGGCTGGGGGTTAAGTCACCATACTTCTTTGGGTAGGTCAATTACTGGCGCATGTCACAGTAAAGCCTAGCCCAATGCAAGTCATCTACTCAGTCGGTCAAGTCAGATTCAGATACTTCCATTCCTCGCCCCCGGCCATCCTTTCCGGTATCCTTCACAATAGAGTCAGCGAAATCCCGGATTTCGGACTCATCAACCCTATTGGTCATCCACATATAGTAAACGGGAAGCTCTCACGTCCTCTCACGGATTGGTTACCGGTCTTGAGCGCCCGTGAGCCCAAGTCTATCCATATGCAACCCTACCAATAAATGGCCCCTTTCAGGTATCCGTAGTATGGTTTATGTCCCCTACCGGATTGGCTACCGGCCTAGAGCGCCCATCCAACCATACACTACCACGGGTTGTTCGGTCTCAATGCCCTTCCGATTCGGGTCTAACACGACAAGGATGAACCTAGCCACACCACTAGACACTCCTATGTATGTCATCCAATAACTCGGGAAAGTGTCGATAGGCACCATCGGAGAATATCCCATACTATTCCCTCCGGTGCCCAAGGACAGAAGTGTCAGTAGGACACCCTCCAATCCCAAGTCATACGTAAGCAATCACACATCAGATCTCATCATTTCTCATGCATCCAATGCATATTCATAATAGTACTCAAATCATGATATTGAAACGAATCATTATAAACATAAGCAAATCAAAATGATAGAGTAACACAACAATTGTACAAAGATTTAAATACTACTGTTCCAACACATATGTATCAGTATCATAATGATTGAAAGAATTTAGGGACTTCATTCTTTGAATAAAGCATAGTTCAATATTTGATGACTTATATGTTTATGGATATAACCGTCCTTACCTTGGATGAGTTGATGATGAATTGAGAATACCAAGAATAGTCCAATAGAAGTGTTAAGGCCCTAAACAGACATCAATTATAAGTTAGAAAAGAAGTCGGGAAGATCGGATGTCATTCGAGTCAAAACTGACCAAGGTTGCTGTCAGCAACAACTTTGGTCGATGGTATCGACCAAAATGATCGACCAAAATAGTCCTCGGGCAGAATAGTGGATTTTGGGGATTTTTGGTTCGAAATGAGTCTTCCGGTGTTCGGATCAATCTGGAACTTGGAGGCATACTTAACGACAGTAGTAGGAAACTATAAATCAAGGAATTAACCCAATCCAATGGTCTAATTAAAAAGCCCCAATTTGAGCTATCAAGTTCAAGTGATAAACATCATGGTATGAGTTGGAATTGATTGCATTGATGAGTAATAGCATGCAATAGTTAGAGGAACTAATAGAAATTCGATTGGAATCATATGGCAATGTTAAACATGAACATAATACACTTTATAGCTCAGTTTGATATCAAATGGTATGGTGTTAATAGGTAAATCATGGAATACATATGCTAGGCATGAGATATAAGCATTAGCATCAATGAATGGCTAGGGGAATCATGGATTGAGCATGAGTAGGCACTTGGAGTGGTGGTTGCAAGGTTGCAGCACCATTCCAAATGTCCCATCAGCAAGATGGCAATAGAAAGGAGTAGAAAATGGTAGGGTAGAGAGTGGAATGAAGAGTCTTACCTTAGTGTAGAAGATGAAGGCAAGAATCAATGATAAACTAAGTGTCTTTGATGAGATACCCTTCACACTAACCAAGGAGCTGCTTTGGGAAGCTCTCCCCACGTTTCCAGGTGAGAAAAATGATTGCAAAAGGCTCAAGGCTCGAGGTCATATTAAATAGAAAAGGAATATTCCATGGAATCATTAACTTGGCAGACTGGGACATTTTGGTCGATGCTTTTGGTCGATAATGATCGACCAAGATGATTTCAGCAGAAAACTTAGGTTTAGAACAGCAACTTCAAGTAGGGATTTGAAAGGCTATACAAGGTCAAATTGAGTGAGGTTTTCTTCCACAATTCAATCAAGAAGTCTAGTTTCTAGGAATACCTTCGGATTGTGCACAGGAGGTCATTTGGTACATCAACCATGTTAATCTTCTCCGATGCGCAGACTTTCCTTAAACACTGACAATGCATTTAAGCAAGGGGTATCATTGTCAATGTCCATGGACTCAGTCTCCAAATCATGATCATCAATCAGGATGGTCCATAGATCTCTTCTTCCACCGCTTCGGGTCCTCGGACCTGAATACAACAGTGGATCCGGGTCAGGGTCAAGGTTAGAATAGGGCTGGATATTACATGCCCTCCCATTAAAGGCTATCTCACTGTCCAGCCTATAGTGAGCTATGCCCAAGTGGTGCAGAACTCGAAGAAGTTGGAAGAAAATGAAAAGGAGAATGCTCACGTGCAAAGGCCTTGGCAGTCTAGAAACCCTGATTTGGTGGATCGTAATGATCGGCGCTTTGTGAGACCTACACCCTATCCCACTCCTGCTTTTCAGCTTAGGAGTATAGGTCAAAGCCGTAGTTTTTGACAGCTGGTCAGTTTCCAGTATGGCGGGAATCAACCACCAGTGAATGCAAGTGCTAGGCCAGTGAATTCGAATCCTAAGCCTTTTGTTCTGAAGCCTCCTGTTGCAGCTACTCCGGTAGGACCAAGCAATTCTGTTTGCTTCTCTGTAAGCAGGTCCGGTCATTTTCTCGCGAATGTCCGAAGAAGCCTGTCCAGCAGCCTACCCCAGTGGTGAAGAGTGCTCTCGCTCCTCCCTCTGGTAGAGTGTTCAGTATCTCTAGGGTACTGAGCAAGATGGAAGCCATGATGTGATCACAGGTACATTATCAGTCGCTTCTTTTCCTGCATTTGTTTTATTTGATACGGGTGCATCCCATTCGTTCATATCATCTGCATTCATTAAGAAGACTGACCTTGTCACATCCACCCAGCCGGTACCCTATCTGGCATACCCGGGATGTGATCCACAGCCCCGAAGATCCATAGTTCAGGGACCACATAATCCACATCGACGATAATACAATCATGAACAGATAATAATCATAAACTAACAATGAATGATGAAGGAATTCAGGAATAAGGTGTCAGACATAATCAAAGTGCGGAAATAAATATCAAATTAGATAAATTAAGAAGGCAGTGGGCGGAATCCACTCCTTCACCAAACGGAAGTGAGGTCAAAATTTAGTTGAGTACAAGTCTCAAGTTATAAAGGTAAGTTAAAGTTATTACAATTCTTCTAAGTATACTGTCACAAAAGAAGGGGTAACTACTCATAAGTCTCCTCCATAATAAATATATCTTCTTCAAAGTTGAGGACCATGGAGACCCAACATGACTGCTCCCATACAACTCCGGGGCTAACCCTGGTACGCCTGGTAATCTTCTTCGGTATGGTCACCGAAGTCTTCAACGTAGCCAGCCTCCGGATGGTAGTATGAGGTATCTGGGTCCGCCTCAGGGAGGGTGCCATCAGAGTAATCACCTGTAGAATAGCCTAACAAAATATTGCAACAGAAAAGGAATGAGTTCAAAAGAACTCAGCAAGGAAATTATCCCACCACACATAAACCACAAGATAATCATAAAATGATGCAGATCATATGAGGCATATAATGCAATAGGACTTTATTCTAAGTATGCTGGTCATCTATGGTAGACATGCTTTAAGTCATAGCACCATACTTCTTTAGGTAGTCTCGAGTCACTCATCACCGGGGGAATTGGGTCCCGCATCCCTCTCGGACAAATCCATGGTTGGGGTTTCGGTCACCGCTCTCTCACATCACCGTTTGGTCTAAGTATTGGCGCATGTCAGGGTATAGCCTAGCCCAATGCAAGTCATCTACTTAATCATCTCATGCCAGTTCCAGATACTTCCATTCCTCCCCTCTCGGGATCCTTTCCGGTATCCTTCACACTAGAGTCACGGATATTACTCACCGGACTCATCAACCCTATTGGTCATCCACAAATGGTAAACGGGAAGCTCTCACGGATCATTTCACCGGTCTTGAGTGCCCGTGAGCCCAAGTCTAGCCATTTGTAACCCTACCAATAAATGGCCCCTTTCGGGTAACCGTAATGCAATTTATGTCCTCTCACGGAGTGGATACCGGTCTTGAGCGCCCACAAATCCACACTACTACCACGGGTTGTTCGGTCTCAATGCCCTTCCGAATCGGGTCTGATATGATGGGGACATCCTAGCCATACATCTAGACAAATCCTATGCATGTCATTCAATAACCCGGGAAAGCGTCAATGGACACCTTCGGAGAACATCCCATACTATTCCCTCCGATGTCCAAGGACAGAAGCACCAGTAGGGTACCCCTCAATCCCAAGTTATACTTAAGCAATCACATGCCCAAGTTCATCATATCAGTTCACAAGATACAACGTCATAATAAACATTCAATTCATGACATTGACATAAGTCATCATATATTGAAATTGATAAGCATGATAAAACATTGAAGTAATATAATGTAAACACAAAGCTACTGTTAAAAGACATATGTAGCAAGTCTAACACGATAAGAATATGAAATAGAAACTATATTTACTAGGTTAGGAATACCAAGTCAAGATTTCCATATCCTAGGTAATTACATCGATAACTATCCTTACCTTGAATCGGAGAAGAGAATGGTCCAAGATCACAAGCAGTGGCCCAAATAGTCTTAAAGTCCTAAACAAGCATATATGAAAGGTTAGAGAAGAAATCGGAACAATCGGAGATCAAACGAATCGAAGCTGGGCAAAAGTTGCTGACAACAACTCTATTGGTCGATACATTTGGTCGATAGTATCGACCAATAGTATCGACCAAATCAATTCCAGAGGACAGCAAGCTGGCTTTTCGGATTCTTGCCCGGGATTTGGTCTTCCGGGTCTCGGATTGACATGAAACTTGGAGGATAGTCTAAGCACAACATGGGGACACTAATTATCAAGAAACTTTCATAATCCAATGGTCCATTTGGAAATCCCCAAATTGACATATTAAGGTTAAGAGTTGTAGATCATGGCATTGGCTATATCTCAATGCAAATTAGGGGAAAACATGGGGGATTAGGTAGGGAATCGTTTAGAAGTAACATGGAGCACATATGCAAGGTATAGATTAGGTTAATCATGAGCTTCATCTCAGTTTTGGTAAATAAAGCAAGTTGGTAAGCAATAAATCATGGAAATGTGTAGTCAATGATCATGAGGTGAATCAATCATAGTCATATCGGTGAAAACATCATTGTATGGGGTTTAGAAGGTTCATGGCAAGGTGTATGCAAGGTTGCAGCACCTTGGCCATGGTCCCAACAGTAAAATAGAGAAAAGATGAGTGAGAAAGTGATTAGGAGAGAGAGTCATACCTGTAAAGTGGAACAAGAAAGTAGGAATGAGTGGTTGGCAATGATTGATGAAGAAGATGCTTCACCACTACCAAGGAGGAGTTCTTGGGAGGCTCTCTCAAGTTCCCAGATGTTAAAAACGCGAGAATAGGGCTCCAGTCTCGAGGAATAAGTAAATAGAAAAGAATATTCCAAGAATCTTTAAATCTGGGCTCAGCAGACTTGTTGGTCGATACCTTTGGTCGATAGTATCGACCAAAACAATCTCTGCAGAAATTTTACAGAATAGTTCAGCAACTTTAAGTGCGGACTTGGAGGGCTATACAAGGTCAAATTGCATGGGTTTTTCTCCTACAGTTCACTCAAGAGGTCTAGTTTCAGGGAGTACCTTCGGATTATGCACAGGAGTTCGTTTGCTATTTCAACAGTCTCGCTCTTCATCAGTGCGCAGATTCTAACTTAGCACTAGTAATGTGCTCAAGGAAGGAGCAGCATCATCAATGTCCATAAACTGGAATCCCGACATTACGTCATCAACCAGTAGGGCCCATAAGTCCCTCCTACCACCACTTCGGGTCTTTGGACCTACAAACATAACAATGACCGGGTCGGGTCAAGGTTAGGTAAAAGCTGGATTTTACAGACCTAATCCCTGAGAAATTGTCTAGTTGTTTATTGATTAGTACACCTACTGGTCCTATTGTGAAACTAGATAAAGGATTAGTTAAATGTCCTATGTTGGTTGGTAAGATGAACTTGGAAGCCAATTTGGTACTTCTTGATATGAAAGACTTCGATGTTATTTTGGGAATTGACTGGTTGACAACCCACAAAGCTGTATTTCTTTGCTCCTCGAGAAAGATTCAGTCCCATACTTGCGTAGGTTCAGTTTTTGAATTTAAAGGTGAGAAAAGAAGGGTTTGTAAAAAGATATTGTCCGCACTGATGCAAATCTATACCATAGTAGATGATGCTTCTTCTGAAGGCAAGAGCAAAGTGGAGAAAAGAGTTGACGAAGTCAAGGTTGTCTGTGACTTTGTTGATGTCTTCCCTGATGATCTATCGGGAGTGCCTCCAGATAGGGATGTTGAGTTTTCTATTGATCTCGTCCCTGGTGCCACTCCGATATCTAAGGCTCCGTATAGGATGGCTCCTACTGAGTTAAAAGAGTTGCAAAACCAATTAAATGAGCTCATTGAAAGAGGTTTCATACAACCTAGTGTGTCACCTTGGGGAGCTCCGGTCTTGTTCATCAAAAAGAAGGATGGTAGTATGCGTCTGTGCATTGATTACCGTGAGTTGAATAAGCTGACTATCAAGAATAGATACCCGCTGCCCCAAATTGACGATCTCTTTGATCAATTGAAGGGTGCATCTGTGTTCTCAAAGATTGACTTAAGGTCTGGATATCACCAGTTGAAAGTGAAGTCAAGTGATATCTTCAAGACAACTTTCCAAACAAGGTACGACCATTATGAATTCCGAGTCATGCCTTTTGGATTGACTAATGCTCCTGCTGTGTTCATGGACCTCATGAACCGAGTCTTTCATGATGTGCTCGATAAGTTTGTGATTGTCTTCATTGATGATATTCTGATTTATTCGAAAAGTGAAGAAGAGCATGAAAGGCATCTAGATTTCACTTTGCAAAGACTACGAGAAAAGAAACTTTATGCTAAGTTTAGCAAGTGTGATTTCTGGCTCAAGAGTGTAGTATTCCTCGGCCATGTGGTTTCTACTGAAGGTATTCGTGTTGATCCTGAGAAAGTCCAAGCAGTTGCTGATTGGGAAAGACCGAAGACTGTAACGGAAATAAGAAGTTTCCTTGGTCTGGCAGGTTACTACAGAAGGTTTATTGAGAACTTTTCTCGGTTAGCTGCTCCTATGACTAAGTTAACCCGGAAAGAAGAGAAGTTTGTTTGGTCTGACGCTTGTGAGAAGAATTTCCAAGAATTGAAGGATAGACTGACAAGTGCCCCGGTTTTGACTATACCTGATAGTTCTGGCGGTATGACAGTCTATATTGATGTGTCGAAGATTGGTTTGGGTTGTGTAATGATGCAGCACGGTAAGGTTGTAGCCTATGCCTCTCGGCAATTGAAGGATTATGAACGGAATTACCCCACTCATGATTTAGAGCTTGCCGCTGTTGTTTTTGCTTTGAAGATTTGGAGACATTACCTCTATGGTGAGAAAATTGCCATATTCTCGGATCATAAGAGTTTGAAATACTTCTTTACCCAGAAAGAGTTAAACATGAGGCAAAGAAGATGGTTGGAACTAGTCTCTGATTATGATTGTGATATTCAATATCACCTTGGTAAGGCAAACGTTGTTGCTGATGCTCTTATTAGGAAGATTTATAAGAAGGCTTTGGATTTGAATGCTTTGAGTCTACCCTTGTTGTCTTCTATTGAGAGTTTTGATTTGGAAGTTGTTCCTGAGAATTCTGATGTTGTTCTTTCTGCTATGACGGCAAGGTCTAGTCTTAGAGATAAGATTGTTGCTTTGCAGAGTTCTGATCCAGAACTTAAGGACAAAGTTGAGAAGATTTCTTCAAATCCTGAGTCGGATCCCGACTTTGGTATATCTTTGGATGGTGCTTTATTGTTTAGAGGTAGATTGTGTGTGCCAACAAATGAAGATCTTAAGAAGGAAATATTGAAGGAAGCACACCAATCAATCTTTACAGTACACCCTGGAAGCACCAAGATGTACAAGGACTTGAAGGAACATTTTTGGTGGATTGGTTTGAAGGCCGATGTTGATGACTTTGTTGCCAAGTGTGAGACTTGCCAGCGTGTGAAAGCCGTTCATCAACCTCCATCTGGATTGCTTCAGCCCCTTCCTGTTCCTAGTTGGAAGTGGGAAGATATCTCTATGGACTTCGTGACTAGCTTGCCTAGGACAAGTAAAGGCAATGATACTGTGTGGGTGATTGTTGATAGGTTGACCAAATCAGCCCATTTCATTCATATGAAGATCACTCATACTTTGGATAAGCTAGCTAGACTTTATGTGGATAATGTGGTTCGTCTACATGGTGTACCAATGAGTATTGTGTCCGATCATGATCCTAGGTTCACCTCAAGGTTTTGGAACAATTTGCAGAAGGCCTTGGGAACCCAATTGAACTTGAGTACAGCTCATCATCCACAGTCAGATGGACAATCTAAGTGGACAATTCAGACTTTGGAAGACATGCTCAGATCTTGCGTGGTGGATATGGGTGGAAATTGGGATGAACACTTAGCTTTGGTTGAGTTTGCCTATAATAACAGTTATCAAGCAACAATAGGCATGGCTCCGTTTAAGGCTTTGTATGGTAGCACTTGTAGAGCACCATTGTATTGGACTGAGACGGGTGAAAGAAAAGTCTTAGGTCCTGAGATGATTGAAGCTACAAGCGCAATGGTGGATATGATAAGAGAAAGGATTAAGTCTGCTCAGTCAAGACAGAAATCCTATGCTGACAAGAGAAGGACTGATCTGGAATTTCAAGTTGGAGAGAAAGTTTTCTTGAAGGTTTCACCAATGAAGGGTGTGATGAGATTTAATGTTAAAGGAAAGCTTAGCCCTCGTTTCATTGGACCTTTTGAGATTTTGGAAAAGGTTGGACCCGTTGCTTATCGATTGGCATTACCTCCGGCTATTGCTGCTGTGCATAATGTGTTCCACGTTTCGATGCTCCGGAAATAAATTGAAAATCCGGAACATGTCTTACAGCAAGCACCTGAAGGACTTAGTGCTGATCTTACCTATGATGAAGAGCCAGCTGAAATTTTGGATAAGAAAGACAAGGAATTGCGGAATCGCACCATCCCTTTGGTAAAGATTCGTTGGAAGGACCATACCCCTGAAGAAGCTTCTTGGGAGAAGGAAGAAGATATGAAGGAGAAGTTTCCTCACCTCTTTGGAAGCACAGGTACGCTTTCAATTTCGAGGACGAAATTTCTTTAAGGGGGGGAGAATGTTAAACCCAGCCCTGACCCTAATCCGGAAACTTTGTTATTTGTAGGTCCAGTGACCTAAAGTAAGGCAAGAAGTCATCTTTGGGCCATTTCTGTTGAAGACTTGATGGCTAGATTGGAATCCATGAGTGTTGATGCCAATGTTCCAATGGTGGAAACTGCACCTTGATGAAGATTGGATTAGTTGATGGTCTTGGAGTGGTCTCTGTATTGATTCAAAGGCATTTCTAACTCCTAGGTATGTCACTCTAGGTGTGTGTAAAACCCCTTGATGTTTGGACTTGATCTGAGCCTTCAAATCAACATTTTGAAGTTGCTGTCTTGATTGGTCGACTCATTGGTCGATTGGACCAATCGAACAATCAATCGACCAATTGATTCTATTTTTGAAATTTGAATCCTGTCTCTTCTATTTAAGTCTAATCCTGGGAATACTCCACCTCATCTGCCTCCTAAGCCTCTGGAACGAGTTAGAACCCGAATCTAATCCATTCCCTTGCATTCTTTGGTGATCTCTTACAAAGACTTGAAGAATTCTTCATCCTCCTACAGCAAAGGTATGATTTCACTCACTCTTTCTTCTATCTCTGATTTTCTTTCTTTAATTCTGTTCTTCGTTGAGATCAGGAAGAAGATGATGCACTCTTGCAACCATCTATTCCATGATCTCACCATGTTCTTTAAGATCCATGATCATCATCATGATCTTAACCTCAGCGAGTGGAATCTTCGAAACCCTAACCCTAATCCTTTGAAACCCTAACTTGTGTGATCATCTGGAGAACTTTTGGTAACCTCCCTTGTGAAGGGAAACCTCTTGGGTGACATTTGTGTTAACCTAAACTTCATCATTGAATGACCCTTCTTGTTATTTTTGGCTAACAAGTTATCTCCCTTCATCCAGAGCTCCCAACTTTTTTCGAGGGGAACCAAAAAGGGTGAAACCCTAATTTCCTGGAATCAAACCAAGAACCCCTAGTTTGATCATGGTAACCCAATCAATGTGTTTTTCTTACTATATCTGTAATCTTCATATCCTAGTTCTTTTATCTTTGATTATAATACTTTTCCCTCAAAACTATGTTTAACCTAGTAGGTTAACCTTTGTTGTTCCTAGGTTACAACTTGGGAACTTGATTTGATTTATGAATTGATACCTCTATACCCAAGAATACTACCATGATAATTTCCCTCTGATTTGTACCCTTTTGAACCATCAAATTCGGTTCTTGATTCTCAAAATTCAGATTCTTGTAGGCCACTGTCTCCATTGGTCGACTGGTCCAGCAGACCAATCAATCGACCAATGAGTACAACAACCTCATTCTTGGTCTGTTTCGATTGATTTATGATCTTTTCCTTTATGCATCTTTCCTAACATGTTGTATACACTTGTTTAGGACTGTCTTCTCAGGTTTAGTCAAGATCATACTTGGTTCTTTATGATCCTATCCAAGTTAGAAGGTAAGGATAGTTAATTCCTTAACTACATAGATTGCTTGTTCTCTGGTTTCTACTTTATGAAACTATGAGATTACCTACTGTTGTTGTACTTTAATTCTGATCTCCTACTGTGGGAACAGTAGCACTTGTTTCTATTGTCTTTTTATTATTCATGATATATGAATTATTTATTATTGCCTAATCTGATTTTTGCTTTTACATTCTCTTGTATATGATGAACTGCTGGTTGTGTATGTCATGACTGTTCTGAGAATGTGTTTGCTTAAGTTTGGTTTGGGAATGGGGAGTATCCTTTTGATGCTTCTGTCCTTGGACATCGGAGGGAATAGTATGGGATGTTCTCCGAAGATGCCCATCGACGCTTTCCCGAATCCTTGGTTGTCATACCTAGGGATGTCTAGCAGTGTTTGGCTAGGATATACCCCTATTATATCAGACCCGATTCGGAAGGGTATTGAGACCGAACGACCCGTGGTAGCAATGGGGATTCACGGGCGCTCAAGACCGGTGAGTTATATCCGTGAGAGGATGGGAATCACATTGTGGGGGCCATTTATTGGAGGGTTGCATGTGGCTAGACTAGGGCTCATGGGCGCTCGAGACCGGTGAGTTATATCCGTGAGAGGACATGAGAGCTTCCCGTTTACCATATGTGGATAACCAATAGGGTTGATGAGTCCGGTGAGTAATATCCGTGACTCTAGTGTGAAGGATACCGGAAAGGATCGCCCGGGGCGAGGAATGGAAGTATCTGGACCTGAGTTGATGTAACTGACTAGATGACTTGCATTGGGCTAGGCTTTTCCCTGACATGCGCCGGTACTTATGCCAAATGGTTGTGAGAGAGTGTGTTGACTTAACCCCCTGCCATGGTTTGTCCTGAGGGATGCCGGACCCACTACCAACAGGAGCCGTATGCGTGACCTACCCAAAGAAGTACGGTGCTATGACTTAAAGCATGTCTACCATAGAGACCAGCATACATAGAGTTTAGATGCATTCATACTTTATCTGTTTAATACTGCATTGCATCATGTTATGTTTTGCCACATGTTATCTATGATGTTATGGATTAACTACCTTACTGAGTTTCTTCGAAACTCATTCCTTTTTGTATATTCTTTGTTTAGATTATCCTGCAGGTACAGATTATTATGATGAGCAGTACAGTGAAGCGCAAGCCGATGAAGCGTACTACACGCAAGGTGCTGGCGACGATCAAGATTACTCTGATGATCCCCCGGCGGATCAAGCTGCGTACTACTTTTGAAAACAGCATAGAGTTAGAAAGGATTCATTGGGTCGATGAAGTCCACACTTATGAAGACGTTATCTATAGACTAGAAGATGCTTGATCTTAGTTTATTTCTTAGTACATTTGTTTCAGTTGTATTTCCTTTTGACTTTCATACTGCATTCTGCTTTATTGGTGGAGTGAGTTTCCGCCTCACTTTACTCCTTTTGATATCTTTGGATATCTGGTATCTTTTCTGGCACTCGATTTTACTGATTATTCATTATTGTTTTGAACCTTTGTTTATAATATTAAACCTTGATTAATTCCTGTTTATGATTATGTTATTGTATATGTGGGAGGATGATTTCCTCGATACTTGATCTTCGGGGCTGTGGATCACACTCTCGGGTATGCCAGTTAGGGTACCGGCTGGGAGGATGTGACAGAGGATATAGTCGGGAGGATCAATCGAGTTGAAGGGGACGAGTTTGCTATCCATGGGTATTCCATGAAGTATGAGTCTGTTCTTCAGTTATGGGGTTTTTCCTTGGGTGAGCCTTCATTCTAATTAATCTTTTCTTGTGCCTTCTATTTTCTGACCTGATCATCTTTCTCTGTTGTGTAGTGGCTGAAGATGTTCCTATGAATGATCTTTGATCGTTGAGAGTGGGGCCATGTCTCTTGCCTGGGCATGGAAGCCGCCCTCAAAACCAAAGCCTCCATTTGCTCTTGCTGTTGCGGCCAAGTCTTCCATGGTCGTGGGTCAATCTTCTGCGGCTGTGGTTGGGATTGTAAAGAGTCCCAAGAGAAAAGCTGATTTCGTTTCCCCCGAGGGCAGAATGGAGCCGAATTTGGACCCACCTCGAGCTCCCCGGCCAAGAAGGTGAGGATCCATGAGCACGAATCCCGTGTTAGCTCTTCTAATGCCTTTGTTCCCCAATGGGACTTGATTGACCGGGATTCAATCTTTGTTGACCCGAGCGTTGCTCAACGCTAGGTTGAGGGTGACACTCTTCCGGCGGATCGGGAGTACATGAAGGACACTTGGGACGAGGAGTTCTTCTCGGACGGTTATAGGTAATTTCTCCACCTAAGTTGTATCTTTTCCTTCTTATTTGGTGATCCTGACTAACATTTTCTTTCCCTTAGGTACCTGGCTAGGGCAGCCCATTGTTTTTCTGAGGCGTTGAATCGGGGCTCGGTGCCGCCAGTCGGAGGAGTTGAGGCTTTCTTAGGACCTTTGTCGGAAATCCCACCACAGCTCCTCCCAGGCTAAGAAGGAGCTTGATGCGGCTTGGGAACAAATTGCTTCTCTGAAGAAGGAGAAGGCTGATCTTTCCAAGGGCTAGGGGAAGTACAAGGGAAAAGTCGGGTCTCTTGAGAAAAAACTTGGGAAGGCTACTAAGAATTTGGACAGCGCCCAGGCCCTCTTGAGTGAGGAGGAGAAGAATTTAAAGTTGAGGAAGACGGTCGAGGAATTGAGGGCCAGTTCATCCGGGAGTCCCAGGAGGAAGGTATTGGAGGATTACTTCTAGACTCCCTAATTTAAGGGTTTGAAGTTGGCTCTCTCGACTTCTACTTTCAGGAAGGGGATGGGTCAGGACTTCAAGTTCGTGTTGGAGTAGACATCTGTCACATCCTCCCAGCCGGTACCCTAACTGGCATACCCGAGAGTGTGATCCACAGCCCTAAAGATCAAGTTTAGGAACGATCATATCCATTTCGCACAATAACATAATCAAAAGCAAGAACAAATCATAATGTTCAAGTAATTTATAATAAAAGTCAAGAAAGGATCTCAGAAGGATCACTATAGAATATCAGAGTGCGGAATAACAAGATACCAAATCAAAAGACAACTGTAGAGTATAGCGGAAATATACCCTACAAACACATGCAGAAGGTAGATCAAAATCTAAGTAAAGCTCTAAGCTAATACAAGTAAAGTAAAAGATATGTCTAGAAGAATGTAGAGAAAACTATTCCACATCTTCAGTCAGCTCTTCTTCTCTTTCAGTCTTCATCTTCTTCACTTTGTGCTTCCTCATACATACCGTCAAAGAAATCCGAACCTGGAGAGAAGTCTAACAACAGATTGTACAAAAAAAGGAATGAGTTTCGAAAAAACTCAGTAAGGCAAGTTAATCCATAACAACATAAATAACATGGAAGCAAACCATAACAAAATGCAATGCAATATGAAACAGATAATGTAAGAATGCATCTAAACTCTATGTATGCTGGTCTCTATGGCAGACATGCTTTAAGTCATAGCACCGTACTTCTTTGGGTAGGTCAAACACACAACGCCGGTTGGTAGTGGGTCCTTCATCCCTCGGGACAATCCATGGCTAGGGGTTAAGTCAACACACTCTCTCACATCCATTTGGCATAAGTACTGGCGCATGTCAGGGTAAAGCCTAGCCCAATGCAAGTCATCTAGTCAGTTATATCATGTCAAATCCAGATACTTTCCCTATGGCACCGACCAACTCGGTTCCGTATCCTTCACACTAGAGTCACGTATCCTATGGCACCGACCAACTCGGACTACGGACTCATCAACCCTATCGGTTATCCACATATGGTAAACGGGAAGCTCTCATGTCCTCTCACGAGTTGGTTACCGGTCTTGAGCGCCCATGAGCCCAAAGTCTAGCCATATGCAACCCTCCAATAAATGGTCCCCACAATATGATTCCCGTCCTCTCACGGGTTGGTTACCGGTCTTGAGCGCCCGTGAATCACATTCGCTACCACGGGTCGTTCGGTCTCAATACCCTTCCGATTCGGGTATGATATAACAGGGGTATATCCTAGCCAAACACTGCTAGACAATCCTAGGTATGACATCCATTGATTCAAGAAAGCGTCGATGGGCATCTTCGGAGAACATCCCATACTATTCCCTCCGATGTCCAAGGACAGAAGCGTCAAAAGGACACTCCCCAATCCCAAACCAAACTTAAGCAAACACATTCTCATATCAGTCATGACATACACAACCAACAGTTCATCATATACAAGAGAATGTAAAAGCAAAATCAGATTAAGCAGTAATAAGTAACTCATATAATATGAATAATGAAAAGGATAACATAAACAAGTGCTACTGTTCTCACAGTAGGAAATCAGAATTAAAATACAATAACAGAGAACAAGTAAGATCATAGTTTCATAAAGTAGAAACCAGAGAACAAGTAATCTATGTAGTTAAGGAATCAACTGTCCTTACCTGATTATCGAAGAATATGATCCAAAACCAAAGAGAGCAACTCCAAACTTAGCAAATAGACTCCTAACAATCATAGATACAACATTAGGAAAGATGCCTAAAAGATCAGAGAGCAAACGAATCAATTCGGGTGAAAAACGAAGCTACTGACTCCTTTGGTCGAGTGCTTGGTCGAGTGCCCCACTCGACCAATGAGTCGACCAAGCAAGTCAGTACGGAATAGTGAAAACTGTTTTGGCCATAACTTCTTCGTTTGAAGTCGGATTGATCCGAAATTCGAAGGGGAACTTCCTAGGATGTATTAGAATCGTATGGGAAGATAAAATCATCAAATCATGGTCAAAATATGGGTTCTTGATTTGACCCAAGAAATTAGGGTTTCAACCTTATGGTTCCCATAAAAAGGTTATGATACAGAATGAAAGGGAATAAATTGTTTGGTCAAAAGCAACAAGAAAATCATAGGAAACCTAATTTAGGTTAATAGAAACATTGCCCATGAGGTTTACCTCGCATGGGAGGTTACCAAGATTTTCCAGAAGGATGATACAAGGGTTAGGGTTTCAAGAAAATCTTCGGCTAGGGTTGAGATCATGATGATGATCATAGATCTCAAAGAAACGAAGGAGATCATGAAGGATGGTTGCAAGGATGCAGCATCAACTTCCTGATCTCAATCAAGAACAAGATCAAAGAAAGAATAACTAGAATTTCAAAAGAGATACTAACCTTGAATTGTGAGATCAAAGAAGAGAGGTTTCAGATCTGCAGAGGAATCGTTAGAAATCACGAGAGAGAGTTTCGGAGAGGTCTTCTCACGTTCAAAAAGTGTTTAGGAGGCTGCCGTAACTAAGAAACTCGAAGTAGGGTTTAAATAGAAGTGAAAAACCCTAAAAATTACAAATTCTCGGATTTGGCAAACCCTTTGGTCGAGTGCTTGGTCGAGTGGTCTAGTAGACCAATCAGTCGACCAAGCAGAACAACAAGGTTCAAACAGGGATTCGGAGGGATATACAGGGTCAAATTGAGTGAGGTTTTCTTCTACGAGTCAATCAAGAAGTCTAGTTTCCAGAAATACTTTCAGATCAAGAATTGGAGTTCATTAGATCTACAAAATAAGCTCATCTTCTTTGATGCGCAAACAGGATTTGACATACATAGTTCAGCAACTTCGGACAGGGATTTGAAAGGTTATATGGGGTCAAATTGAGTGGGGTTTTCTCCTGGAAGTCCATTACGAAGTCTAGTTTCAGGAAATATATTTGGATTGAGCATAGGAGTTCATTAGGTATTTCAACTAATTCACCCCTCTTCGGTGCGCAGATTCAGAACAAAACTGATGGCTCTCATGGAAAGGCTAGGGGTAATCAAGATTCACCTTAGGAAAAGAGAAACAAAGAATGCACAATCTGAAAAGGTGTTGGGAAGTTTCCAACAGATAAAAGAACATTAGGGTCTCAGATATGGTTACCTCTCATAAGAGTTGGTTACCTCCCATGAGAGTTACCCATAATAAACTCTCAAAAAAAAAACAACCCAAGATAGATAAAGGAACATCTCATTAATATTTCAAAATCAAGAATGGAAATAGGAAGGGTGTACCAATGAGAGAAAAGAATGTAAATAAATTCAAAGGAAAGAAATCCTAATATCCCATGGGAAGACTAGGGAGAAAAAAGATTCACCCTAGGGAATGAAGATAAAGAAATCATAATAAAGAAAGTCTTGGGGAGGATCCAATGAATTAATAGAAAATAGAAGGGTTGCCAATTGGTCCAAGGAAAAACAAGGATCAACTCCTCAATCATGAGGACACAAGGGAAGGTCATGGTAATAGTATGAGACCTTCCCCACAATCATAATGATAGGTAGAAAATTCAGGGAAAGTATCATCAAGATTGTTGGTGGAATCAAATTCAAGAATCATCGCCATATGGCTTCAAGAACATAGAGTGAATTGGGGAATTCACTCTAGGGCTAAAAGAATTAGAGAAGAGGTCATTACATCAGTGTAATACCCTTCTCATAATCAGAATATCAGAAGTAGAGAAGAAAGAATAAATTAAAGAAGAAACGAATTGAATACTAACCTTTTAGAAGAGAAACCGGTGAAGAAATCTGAACAGATGTTTGAGGGTCTTTCTTGGCTTCGAAGGAGAGGATCTAGGGCTCTTCCCACAACCTCCAAAGGTTTAGAACAGATTGGGATTGAAAAACATGGAGTTCCCCCTCTTTAAATAGCACACAGAGTCCAAGAATTACTAGGATTTCACCAAACTGACCCTGTTGATTGATTGGTTGCCAAAGAGGAAGTTCTAAGGTCCTTTCCACGTTCTCTAGAGAGTTAGAAACCTAGTGGGATTGTTTACCACGAAATTAAAAGAAATAAAGCTTTTAAAAACCTTCAAAACAGAAAATTACCAAAATGCCACTGCCTAGACAGCTTGTTCAAAAATAGGGATTTAATGGGCCTAACTTCAATATTTATATTTTTGGATGGGCTTCTTTCAACGCATCATACTACTTACCTAGTATGGAGGGATGTCTTCAAACCTGGTCCAACTAAGCTTTAGGTCCATCAACCAAGTTCTTCTTCACCAATGAGTAGTTCAACACCAAATCAATTAAAGTTTCCATAAGGAAACACCATCATCAATATCCATGGGTTTTGGGTCAAACACCATATCTTCTACTGAGATGGCCCACAAAGACATCATCCCTCATTTTGGGACATTGGATCAACCCTAAGAGAAAGGTCTGACATGGCTTCCTAAGATTTTCAAAGATAGTAAAACTGAAATCACGGTCAAACTTCAAAGTCAACATTAAACAAAACTGAAATCACGGTCCAACTTTAAAGTCAACATTTAAACTAACCCTTCTTTACCCAAAGTAGTAGGGTGATCTGGCTAGGTTTGGGCTGGATTTCACAACATCTATCCCGGATGTGTCGAAGTTGTCCTGGTTTCTTGATCCGAAGTTGTATGATAAACTCCAGATTCCTCGGCCCGAAGGCCTTTCTGAACTTGCTAACATGGTGATTCCCGATCCTGCTGACTTCATAGAGCCCCCTTCTCCAGAGGATGCTGATGATGAACCGACTAAGAAATCCCAGGCTGAAGGTGGAGGGACCTCATGTGACACTATTGTTGACAATAACATGTCAAATGAAGGTCTTCTGGTTGAGCAGTCTGCCGAGGCAAGATCCACCTTGAGTCTATCCTTGAAGATCAATTAAAACCCCTAGGGAAGGATGCGAGTGACAATCCAAGACAGCCGTCAGCTCGTTGGTAAGTTCATGGCTTTCGATCGGCACATGAATGGACGTCAGCTCATTAGTAAGTTCATGACTTTCGATCGGCACATGAATCCTGTTCTTGGCCATTGCAGAGAGTTCGAAGATGCTTCAATATATCAATTACATGATGCTGAATTTTCCATGTATTGTGGCTTCTTATGTCCCGGATCATGTAACTTCTTGTATCCCCAGTCGTGTAACTCCTTGTATCCCGAGTCGTGTAACTCCTTGTATCCCGAGTTGTGTAACTCCTTGAATCCCGAATTATGTAATTGAATGCGGTATTCAAAAGGATGTATTCCCAAACCTTTTATGAATAGAATTTTGACTAAGTGTTTTGCAGTCTTGTCTACTTCTGGGAATTAAGCCTTCTGCGTTGATTCTTTTTAGGTTTATCATCATGTCCTACTCGGGAAAATAAACATGAGTAGGAATTTTTCTAAGTCCTCAAAAGAGGTGCTAAGGGTGTGACCAGGTTGATTCCCGTGTCACGGGGCATAGTCCTTAAGAAAGGTGCATCCGGGTTTATTCCCGTGTCACTGTACTTGTTTGTATGTAGTCCTTAAGAAAGGTGCTGAGGGTCTGATAGAGTTATTTCCCGAATCCCTCATAGTCCTTGAAAGAGGTGCTAAGGATGTGATCGGATTTGTCCTCGAATCATTATTCCTGTTCTTGTAGTCCTTAAAAAATGAGCTATGGATAAAGTCGGGTTTGTTCCCGAGCTTTATAATTGTTGTCTCCAATAAAGGTGCAAAAGATTTGTAGTTGAGTATTTTGGTGATGAACTCTAGAAGAAGATCTTTATTTTTGAAAAAGATACAAAACTAATATAGAACCTTCTCAAATTGGCGGAATTCCATGACCAGTCGATCGGTTTTCCTGTTGTTGGCTCCTTAAGTCGGTATGCTCCCGGTTTTGTTTCTTTGTCAATGATATAGGGGCCTTCCCAAGTCGGGCATAACTTTCCTTGGTTTTTGGGGTCTGAAGCCCCTATTCTCTGTAATACCAGATCTCCCGATCTATACCTTCGGGTCTTCACTCGAGTGTTGTATTATTGAGCTACCCTTTTCTGGTACAATTGGTTCTTGTAATGAGCCTTTTCCTGAGTTTCTTGTAGAAAATCTAAGTTTGTTCTTAGGCCTTGATCATTTTGCTTTTCATCAAAAGATTGGTAGCGAATGGACCCAACCAGAACTTCTACTAGAGCTAAAGCTTCAGTTCTGTATGCTAGGCGGAGAGGTGTCTCTCCTATAGGAGCCCGGATTGTGGTTCGGAATGACCACAAGACACTCGGGAGCTCTTTGACCAAGAGTGCTTGGCTCTCTTCCAGCCTTTTCTTCATCCCATCTAGCAAAGTCCTATTTGTGACCTCAACTTGTTCATTGCTTTGTGGGTAAGCAACCGAATAGCACCGGTGTTCAATGTGATATCTTTCGCAAAACGCTTTGAATCCCGATCCCTCAAATTGCTTCCCATTATCGGTCACAAGAATTCGGGGGATTCCGAACCTATAGATGATCTTTTCTTCAAAGAATTTCTCCATTTGCTTCTCTGTGATGGAGACTAAAGGTTCAGCCTCAACCCATTTTGTGAAGTAGTAAATAGCCACAACGAGGTATTCCCGATTTCTTGAAGCTTTTGGTAACTTCCCGACTAAGTCCATCCCCCATATAGAAAAGGAGTTGGGCACAAGATTAGGGAGAGAGGTACTGCCAGGACCTTCAGGATGGTGGCGTGCTTTTGGCGTTGTTCTCACTTATGAACGTACTCGAGGGCGTCCTGTTGCATGGTCAGCCAGTAAATTCCAGACCTTAAGATTTTTTGTGCCAGTGCCTTCCCGCCCATATGAGCACCGCATATGCCTTCATGAACCTCCGCCATTGCATAATTTGCTCGGAATGGTCCAACACATTTTAGGAGTGGTTTGGAGAAAGATTTTTTGTATAACTGATCATCTAAGATGGTGAATAGTGCCGCCTTGTTTATGATCTTTTGGGCTTCCTTTGGATCAATTGGGAGTATATTGTCTTTTAAATAAGATATGAGTGGGGAAGTCCAATCGAGCTTCAGCTCGACTTCCATGATTTCAGTCTCTTGTGTGCTTGGGGAGTCCAATTCCTCTATGTAGACTGCTGAATCCAAGTTTTTGTAGTTGGCCAAGGAGAGTCAGGAAAGTTCATCTGCTTTTTCATTTTCTTTCATGGGTATTTGTTTGAACATTACCCGATCGAAAACTTTCTGGAGTTGCTTGACCTTTGCAAGGTATTTCACCATTCGATCATCCTTCGCATTATACTCCCCTTTGATTTGATTTATAAGCAGCTGGGAGTCACTCCTGACTTCGATCCTGTGCTCTTAGTGTTGGTGCTAATTTTGCCGATCGCCTCAAACCGTCACCTTCGCACCGAACTCCTCAGATTTGGATCGATCTGGTTCGCTCTTCGATCAATCAACCTTTCACTCCTGAAAAAGGTAGAACACCAGTAAGAAATGGAGCCGATCATCTCGATCGGCATCACGTCTCCGACGATCTAGTCAGTATCGTGAAGACGATGCTTCAGAGCTCCGAGGAGCTTCTAAAGTGTTCTAATGGAGTCAAATCAGAGTGAATTAGGATTTTGGTTGATTTCAGAGACTTACCTTCCTTGAATCTTCCTTTCCCTTTTATATAAACTTTCTCGCTCATAATACTTTTTCAATCATGACCGTCGGATCATCGCTCTTCTTTGGACGTTGCTGATCATCCCTTCTTTATTCTCTCGGTCGGACCCATAAATTCTTTCATCTCATAAATCGAATCCGGCCAAGCCTGATTAGACCGGTATAAACCGGAAATGAATATTTTAGTCATAACACTTAGCGCTCGGGCAACTCTCAATCCTGCTAGTATAGCTTTGTACTCGGCCTCATTGTTAGAAGCTAGGAAATTGAATCTTAGCACATAGCTGACTGTGAAGTCTCTGGTGTAAGTTTTGCTCCCAAACCTGAGCTGTTGCTCGAGCCATCTACATGCAATATCCATAAGTCGTCGCCCTGGTCTGGTAGAGTAGAATCTGGTTCTCCAACCTGTGGAATGTTGTTTTCTACAATGAAGTCAGCCAAAACCTAAGCTTTGATAGCCATTCTTGGTTTAAACTCAATTTGGTATTCACTAAGCTCGACCGGCCATCTGACCATCCTTCCGGCTACGTCTGGTCTGTACAAGATTTTCTTAAGCGGGAAATTGATCCGGACGGTAATTGGATGTGCCTGGAAGTAAGTTCGTAACTTCCGTGAGGCTACCAACAGTGTGAAATCCAGCCCTAACCCTAACTTGGAAACCCTGTTGTTTGTAGGACCTAAGACCCAAAGTGAATGTAGAAGGCAACTATGGGCCATCTCAGTAGAAGACATGGTGTTTGATCTTGAACCCATGGATATTGATGATGGTGCTCTCTACTTAGAAACCCTGTCTGAGTTGGAGAAGAAGCTGTGCATTGATGAAGGAGACTTTGGTTGTTGGACCTAAAGTCTATCTAGACATGAATTGAAGGCATTCCTTAAGGCTAGGTAAGTTATTTGAGGTGTTGTTTGAAGCCCATGCAAATATATTGAAGTCTGGACCTTCATTTTCCTGTTTCGAAGTTGCTGTCTTGGTTGGTCGACTGATTGGTCGATTGGTCGACTGGCCAATTGACCAATAAGGCTATTTTGGTCTTTAATTGAAATCCAGGCATTTTTGGGACTTTTTAGGCTATTTAAAGGGGGGGGGGGAACTCCGTGTTTTTCACTCACAATCAGTTCTAAGCCTTTGGAGAATGTGGGAAGAACCCTATAGCCTCTCCTCCAAAGCCAAGGAAGATCCTTAAGCATCCGTTCGAGTTTCTTCGTGGATTCCTCTTCTAAAAGGTTAGTAATCTATTCGTTTCTTCTTTGATTGTTCTTTCTTCATTACTTTTGATCTTCTGGTTATGAGAAGGGTATTACACAACTGTAATGGCCTCTTCTTTGTTTCTCCTAGCCATAGAGTGAATCCCCCCGTTCACTCTATATTCTTGAACCAAATGGTGATGTTCTTGTTTCTATGATCCTACCTGAATTCTTGATTACACCCTTTTGTATTGTTTTTCCTACAAATTTTATGGTTGTGGGGAAGGTGTCATACCATTACCATGACCTTCCCTTGTGTCCTCATGATTGAGGAGTTGATCCCTAATGTCCCTTGGAAAATTGGAAACCCTTGGGTAACCCTCATGAGAGAATATCCAAATTGGGTAACCCTCATGAGAGAGTATCCAATTGGGAACCCTATTATTTCTAATCCTCCCCAATTGCATTCTTGATATTGAATTGCTAAGCAGATGTTTCCCTTTCACTTTGTGAACCTACCTAGGGTTATCTTGAGAACCAATCTAGGGGAACCTTCATGAAAGGATATTTAATTGAAAACCCTAATCCTTTATTGATTGTTGGATCATCCCCAAAGCTTTCCTCAGAAGTGGTTTTGTACTCTTTCATTCCTTAGGGTTTATTCTCCCTAGCCTTTCCATGAGAGCCATGGACGACTCAATCAAGAACCTATCTTTTGAACATGACTTGATGCTTTGACTTTCTTAGATAGTCTTAATATGTTCTAGGAAGCTTCCCTTCGAATTTCGGATCAATCGGACTTCAAACGAAGAAGTTATGATCAAATTAGGGTTTATAGCCCCATACTGTTCCATTGGTCGACTGGGTCAGTAGACCAACCAATCAACCAACACAGACAGTAGCCTCAAAACTGCTCTGTTTGCTTCCGTTTGACTTCTAATCTTCTAGGTCTTATTCCTAATCATTATTATATGCTTGTTTAGGTTTTAATTGCTAGTCTTGGACCTCTCCCTCATTAATTATACGAAATCCTTTAAAGATTACTTAAGGTAAGGATGGGTGATCTCTAATAACCTAATATGCATGTCTACTTGTATTTTTTTTAGAATTACATGATCATATCATTGCTGTAATTAGTTTCATGATAACCATATGGCTGTTGTAGTTCTTCAACTACAGTAGTACTTGTTCTTATAATTCAATTGTTATTTCAATTATGAATACTTATGTGTTGTATTATCAGTTGTGATTGTGAACGACTGATTGGGAATGTGATTGCCTAGGTTGTGATTGGGGACTGGGGAATGCCCTTTTGGTATTTCTATCTTTGGACACTAGTGGAGGTGGTATGGGACATTTTCCTATGGTGCCCCTTGACACTTTCCCCAATTACTGGTTATCATACCTAGGGCATAAGAAGTGTTTGGCTAGGATGTCCCTGTTATATCAGACCCGATCGGAAGAGAATTGAGTCCGAGCAACCCGTGGTTGCAATGTGGGTTTGTGGATACTTAATAGCGGTGTGTAATATCCGTGAGGAGGACATGAATCCCATTGTGGAAAATCAATACCGGTGCGTAATATTCGTGAAAGGCCATTCATTGGTACGGTTGCAGAAGTGCAAAGTGGGCCCCTAAAATAAAGACTGGTGAAATGATCCGTGAGAGGAAACGGGAACTACCTGTTAGCTTGATGTAACTGACCAATAGGGTTGATGAGTCCGTAGTCCGACTTGATGGCTATCATAAAGATACGCTGACTCTAGGGAGAAGGATACTGGAAAGGATCCCGTGATGGGAAGAATGGAGGTATCTGGATCTAAGTTGATATAACTAAGTAGAAGACTTGCATTTGGCTAGGTTTAACCTTGACACATGCCAGTACTCATACCAATGGAGGTGTGAGAGAGTGTCGACCTAAACCCTAGCCATGGAATGTCCCTGAGGGATGCCTTAACCCAATTGCTGCGGAGAACCCAACAGATGTGCATCAGAGCCTGAGGGAAGAGTGACTGAGACTACCCATAGGAGTATGGTGTTTTATCTTAATGCGTATTTGCCAATAGAGATCAGCATACATAGAGTTAGAAGCATATCTGCATTGTTTGTTTCATATCATTTTGCATTCTGTATGATTTGCTGCCATGTGTTATTATGTTATTATGGATTGAACTGCCTTACTGAGTTCTTTTGAACTCACTCTTTGCAATACCTTCTGTTAGACTTTTCTGTAGGTAATACTATTACTGTTGACTACGATGGTTAGTACTATGAAGACCAAGTTGATGACTCATACAACACTAATTATGGTGACTACGTTGTTGGCGAAGACTATCAGTACGAGACTGATGCTTATCAGGAGTAGTTCGGCTTTAACACTTGAGTGCCCGATGGGATATCGTTCCATCCTCTTTTTGACGTTTATTAGCTTCGTTGAGACCTTAGTTGTTCGTTCCCCTTTTTATTTTGGGAACCGGTTGTAATCTTCCTTTTTGATCTACTTTCTGCTGCTGTTGTGGAATGAGTTTCTGCCTCATTCTACATTTTGATTTATTCTATTGGTATCATTTTCCGCACTCTGATTGTATTCTTGAACCTTATCTTGGTATTTTGATTAATAAACTTAACATTTGATTTAATCTTGTTCTTGATTATATTATTGTGAATGTGGGATGATGATTTCCTCGAATACTGGATCTTCGGGACTGTGGATTACACACTCGAGTATTCCAGATAGGGTACCGGCTAGGTGGATGTGACAAATAGGGCCAGAGCTTGTTTGTCAATATCTGGGGTACCTTGTTTCCGAATCAATGAGTACATAACTCACATAGTAGACCGGATTTTGTGTGGTTTCTCCCTTGACCAGTACCGCACTTACTACGATCGATGATACAGCCAAATAGACTGTTAGTTCTCTCTCGTAACAGGCCGGGCTAAGATGGGAGTTGTCCCAAGTGAATTTTTGAGCTCCTCAAATGTTTGTTGACATTCCTCTATCCATGCTATTTCTCCCGAGCTTGGCGTGGCCTTAAGTGCTTTGAAAAAAGAATTACATTTTTCCCCCGCTTGGGAGATAAACCGGTTTAGTGCGGCCACTCTCCCAATTAGGCACTGAATATCTTTTATGGTTCTTGGAGGTTGCATGTCAATTTAGACACAAATTTTCTCAGGATTTGCCTCGATCCCTCTTTGTGATACCATAAACCCGAGAAACTTCTCAGATGAAACCCTGAACACACACTTTTCTGGGTTTAGACACATCCGGTAGGTCCTTAATACATCGAATGCTTCCTCCAAGTTTGCCAAGTGTTGGGTCCGAACCAGACTTTTCACAAGCATATCGTTGACGTACACCTCCATGTTTCTTCCGATTTGGTCCTTGAAAATTTTGTTGACAACCCTCTGGTAGGTGGCGCTGATGTTCTTTAAACCAGATGGCATTACTCGGTAGAAATAAATTTCCCTATCCGTCATGAATGAGGTATGCCTTTCATCATCTTGGCTCATAAAAATTTGGTTGTATCCCGAGTAGGCATCCATGAAGCTAAGAACTTCGTGCCCAGCCGTTGCATCAATGAGTAGGTCAATTCTGGGAGGAGGATTGTAATCCTTCGGGTAGGCCTTGTTTAGGTCTGTGTAGTCGGTGCACATCCTCCATTTTCCGTTTGCTTTCTTGACCATTACCACATTTGCAAGCCAAGTCGGGCATTCAATTGGTTCAATGAAACCTGATTTCTCGAGTTTCTCTGTTTCAACTCTGATTGCTTCGTGTTTCTCTATTGAGAAATTTCTTCTTCTTTGGATGACCGGGATCGCATCTTTTTGAATCCAGAGTTTGTGTTTAGCTACCCTCCTGTCTATTCCGGGCATATCGTTTGCTGACCACTCAAAGATATTTGTGTTGTTGCACAGGAACTTGGTCAGCTCCAATTTGAAAGCCTCGGGTTGTTCAAATCCTATAAAAGTTCCACACTCGGGATGATCCAAGTTTAATTGGATCCTTTCCAGCTTCTTGACCTGTTCTGCTCTTTGCATGTTCTCTTCGCCCTGATCATTTCGAACCTCAATTGTTAGAGCCCTTCCAGAGTTTTCGGATCTCCGTTTTTGCTTTAGGTAGTTTACATAGAACTGTCGGTATGTTGTTTTGTCCGACTTGCATTCGCCTACTCCTGCATCAGTCAGGAACTTGAGTTTCATATGTCTGGGTGATACAACTGCCTCTAAAGCATTCAAAGTTGGTCGGCCAAGTATCACATTATATGCGGACAAGTCCTTTACCACCATAAAATTTACCCGAACAAGTGTGTCCCGAGGACATGTTCCGATCCTTAGATCGAGGTGGATAGTTCCCTTTGCAATTGCTGAAGATCCCACAAAGCCATAAAATGGGGTTGCACAGGGGGTTAGCATGTCGTCGGCTAACTTTAGCCTTTTAAAAGCTTCTTATGATAGCAGATCGACTGAGGAACCCGTGTCTACCAAGACTCGGTGAACCTCCCATTTGGCTATCTTTACCTTGATGATGATGGCATCATCATGAGGCGCCACTATCCCGTTCAAGTCGTCATCTGTGAATGTAATAGGTTCAAGACTAGTAGGAGTTTTTCTCTTCTTAGGCAGGTGTACTGCTCCCATGAACTGAGCCTTTTGCTTGGCTTTTTTAATTGATTCCACAGTCGGCCCACCCATAATCACATAGAAGGGAGAGTACTACTCCCTCTCCGCCTGCTCTTTTCCTTTGTTGGCTTTTTTGCCGGCCTCTCTCGCTTTGGTTGACCGGGCCCTCTTCTTTGACTCAGGTGACCTTTCTCGGGGATGTCTTGTGTCTCTGACATATTGACCAAGCTTGCCATCTTGAATCAATTTTTCAATCTCAGATTTGAGACTACGGCAATTGTCAGTGTTGTTGCCATAATCTTTGTGGAAGCGGCAATACTTGCTCATGTCCTGGTCTTTGGGGCGGGAATGTATTTTCTTGACCACTTTAGAGACTTTTTGTCCCTTATTTGCATTAGGATCTCTAATGGCTTTGCATTGAGTGGGGTGTAGTTTTCCCGACCTTGGTCCTGTTTCCACTTGCCTTTTAATCCTCTATCCCGATCATTAGAATGACTTCTTTCATTTTTTGGCCTACGCTCCCGATTAGCTTTCACCCGAGCATTTATTACCTCGTACACACTGGGTTGCTTTTGGTATTTACGTAGTAAAGTCCCGTAGGTTTTGGGCTTATCTGGACAATAAGACTTCCGAAGCCTTTGGTGTGTGATGCCACTCCCTAGGAGTTTGCTTGGCAGCAATGCCTACGTGGCACTACTCCAAGCAGCGAAGGGTGAGGATTAAAAGTGAGTTTTTCATTAAATCCTCACCATAGATATTACCCATGTGAAACAAAAATCTTTTTATGTGGTACTCACTCGGTTTACATGCTTTAACCCACCAGCTCGGTTCAAACCAAACCAAATATTAGAAATCTTCTTCCCTGTTTAATTGCTCCCAACCAAAATCCAGACTGAACGGATCATAACATTCATCTATGTTCTGGGTGGGAAGTCGAAGAGACTCTGCTTAACTGGCGTGAACCCTAGCTGCTGCATTTTAGTGAGCGAGGCTTGGTGCCATCCACCTGCCATTCAACTCTGGTGATTCTATCACCATTGCTGAACCGAACAGATAATCCCAATCGTTCTTCACCCCAACTGCTGCAACTCTCCAACATTGCAGGTTCTTCCTGTTTTTCTTTTAAATTTTCTCTTTCAATCTCCCTCTTTTTTGTTTTTACGGTTTAGATTGCAACTAGAAAGTGATTGTTTTCGTTCTAATGCTTTTATTATTTTTTTCTTTCGATGTGATTGTCAGAATAACGAATCATTGTTTCACCTCTACTTTAACGGCTAAAAAAATTAATAATGAAGGCTGAATAGATACAGAGTTAAAATCTAACTTAATCAAATCCTCTAAGAAAAATTGAAGTGGAAATTAGTAGACTAAATGGGAGGATTCTGAAAAAAGCATAGCTTATTTAACCATGTCTACTTCCCAGTAAGGAAGGTTGTTTGTCCCACTATCCAAAATACTAATAAATCATCTCAGAAGATACTATGCATTGTAATCCACTGAGGAATATATTATCAGACAGAGCTTGATCCCAATAGTCAGATTCAAAGGGATTCCCAAATCAAACTTACAATAAGGAAACAAGAAATGAGTTCCAAGATTGAAATCTGAAACTGTGAGAAGGTTCAAAAGAGAAACTAATTGCCAACTATGGAAGTAGAGTTGAAATACACTTGTTAAATTTCAAGGATCAGAAAATTCCTAGTTGAGTAGAAAAAAGAATAGGGACTTATGTTAAGAATAAGCAAACAAGGAAGAAGGGAATTGCAAAAATAATATATCATTAGTGAAGAAGAAAGTAATTGAGTTAAGCCTTTCCTTCTCACCATGGGAATCCATTTAAAGTCTTTTGTAGGGGCAAGTATTGAACACAAATTTGATTAACGGAGAAAACTTTTGCTGCTCTTCTCTTAAAGTGAACAATTTGTCTTTTATTTGATCAAGACTAGTGAATTGCTGTATGATCTGATTGACTCCTTGAATAGTGAAGCGTGAGATGTTTGAAACAAGGATCCATTTCAACTTGGCTGATCATGCCTGCTGCAACTATTTCTTTAATCATGGGATTTCAACAAATTGCTAGGTTTCTCTACTCTCTATATTCTACATCAACTTAACTCATATTATGTTTCTACATGACAGTTGGAAGGGAATATCCCAAAATTGTTGATAGAAACAACCATGAAACTGTCTAGTCTCTACCCTCTTTGTTTTTTTGTCCCCAGTGATTTGTTTCAAGCTAGCTAGCTTATAATAATGAGTTACAACTTTTTGATTGAATTATGTGGACTAAACACTTCTAGTCATCGTGATTATAATTTGTTAAGCATCCAAAGTAAATTATATTGAAACAACAACAAAATTATCAAGAGCAGAGGACAAGCTACCCTGTTTATAACCAATATATATGTTTGAGTTCTTTTGAACTCCTTGAACATTTGAAGATTTCTGAGGTGCAACTTCTGCTATTGTTATGGGATTACATAATGTATATCAGTTATTGAAAAAGAATGTAGTGCTTATCAGACTTCTCTTGAAATTCTTGCACGTTGAAAGCATAATGGAAATCAACCAGTCTAATACTGACATATTCTTTCATATGGTCATTTAGATGACGAGAGACATTGCTTCTGCTATTATTACAGCATTACATAATTTTATTGTCTAATAGAATTTTTGTTGGTCCAATATACTTTTCACACTGGTTGTGAGAGCATTTTTTTTTTTTTTGCTACTATTTTCTTTGTTTGGAATTTGAAATCTAACATGTGTGTTTTAGATGAATCCTTAGCTCAAATGGAAGAGAACCTTGAAATTCTTCAGGGTATGATGGTTCGATCCCATCAGGGTTCATTGTTCATTGGAGCTTTAGCTATAAATGGTTTAAGATGTGCAACGTAGGTTCTGTTGTTGAATGAAAGATGCTAATTTTGGAGATCGAGATACTTGTGTCCATTGTATATTAGATTTATTTATTTTTCAATGTGCAACCTTAATGTAGGAATGGCTGACTTTGATTTTTCACAGTGAAAATAGAGGGGTTTACACCTCTAGGAATGCTGGTTTCTTACTTCTCCCGATCTTCCAGACTTCCTCTTCTGATTTCATTATTGTTCCATAGGATTTAAAATACAATTGATGGCAAAGGAACTCAATTTTGTCATTGTTCCAATTCGGGCACCACCAGGTGCTAGAGTAGTAAAACCCCTGAAACAACATTCTTGTTTACAATAATATTACATGAATCACAAAGTTTCTCAACTTTATTGCCTAAAAGAATAACAAACCACAATAAAAGCACATTCATAAGTAAAAGAAAAAATTAAAAATAAAAAGAATCCTGATGGGTTCGAACCATCATCCCCTAGATAAATATCTAGGTGCTCATCCAATTGAGCTAAGGATTCACCTAAAAAAGCACACATTGTTGATCAATCAAAAGGGGAAAAAATCCATATTATAAATCACTTGGATGAAACCAACAGCAGAACATTATAATGCAAAAAAGCTTACTGCACGCATATACTTGACTTGGCCATTTCAATTAGAATAGCTACCTAGTTGGTTGGGCGCCTAGCTTGGTGCTTTGGTGGATAATCCCTTGTTATAACCTTTTTGTTTTTAATTTCAATCATCCTTTCCTGCTGTCACTTGTGCACCTACACTGAATTGTGATATTCAAACCCCATAGAACAAAATAAGTAAAGAACTGTATTTTGTTTGCCTCCTTTTCCAATCGATACACTCTTGCTCCTCTCCATTACATTTTCCACATCCTTAGATAGATGGAGCCAGTAATGCCTATCAGGGACCTAAGCAATGGTCTTGTCATTCCCAAAATGGCCTTCAGTTCCTTCCCAAGTAACTTTTTAATGGTTTATTACCTCAGGGTGGAATCTCGGGTTTAAATCTTGGTGCCCATGAAGAGGTACCCAGCAAGAATCAAATACTTAGGTGTGGCGCCTCTGTGTCATCAGGGCTTCAAATCCTTGTAATGATTCTATACCAATGGCTATGGTGAAGCTGAAGTAGTAGCTAGTCTACGAACCAAGCTAAGCAGGCGATGCAAGAAACTATTTGTCAAGTGAGTTTCAACACAAAAGAAGAGAGTGGGGAGCAGCAAAGAAAACACTCTCTGCTTACTTCTGTTTTTTTCTTTTACTTGTATTGTATGTGGCAAAACTTGAATAATTCATGGGGTTAGAACTGCTGCTCTCTGACAGCTTGTAAAATAAGCAGTCCCTTTAGAGAACTTTGTACCATACTTCATTATGATTATAGATGAATACATAGAAAGTCATTTTTCCTTCCATTTTGTTCCCTGCTTAGTTGCTAAGAAGCTACTACTTGTATTGCCTTTTTCTTGAGTTGAACGATATTCATCAATTAAGGCAATCCAACAACCTAACCTAACTGCACTTATAGGAAAAACTATATTCTCTAAAGCTGCCGACAGCCAAAATATACTTACTTGTAACATATACAGGCCTATAGATCCCAGCTATACATTTTTCAAAACAACAACAACAATTTTAGTTATGATCAGATTCCTCCTCAGATGGTGAATACTTTGGGTGATCATCAATCCTAAAAAGCAGAATCATGTACCTACTTTGGTTGACAAAACTAAATCCCACTTCTTCATCTAAAACGAAAAAAAAAAAAACAAAAAAGTCAGTTGCATAGTCAGATGACGCAAGAACTATATAGATCAAATGATCCTAACACCAGAGACAATGAGGAAACTAATTAACACAGTAAGTTGGGTCATATAAAATTTAAAAAAGCTTGAAGCTTTCTTGTCCTTATGCTCTGCTTGCACCAAAAAGCTCTCCACCATTTGAATACCTCCTTCACTAAGATGCCTTTGTAAAATCCAAATGTTAAAACAGCCAGTTAAACAACCACGATGATGCAATTACAATCCTAAATGACAATATAAGCCAAGAAAAATCCATTTCTTTCCTGGAAATACTGATCAAGTGTAAGTTAACTCAATCATGGGTTATTTCATAAGCTCCCTGGTCATTTACTCAATTTTAATTAAAAGAAACAAGAAACGACCCAAATTTCTCAACTTCACTAATGAGCCATAGTCAATTGGAAAACAAGGTAATAACAATTATGTAAACACAACACATTGGTTTGAATGGAAAGAAGAGCATTTGGATCAAAAGAAGAACAATTAGATTTGCAATAGAGCTTCACAGTCAAAAGAAAAAGAATGAATCAATGTCACATTTTTGAATTGGAGCTCCAAACTCAGGCTTGGAGAGCAATGAAGGAGATGCTGCCATGAACCATTTCAAGTTCTCTGTTTCTCATAATTGAATGGCTTTAAAAAATTATAATCAATTAAAACCCAGTCAAAAACCCAACTAGTTCCCAAGGTGTGTAGTTGGCTAAAACCCTATACCTGAAAAAAATCAAAACCCTAGTAGTTCAGCTCCTTTACCCCACTATTTTTGCTGATTCACAAATCCATTCCATGTAAAAAATCAAATGCAATGATCACTTTTTAACATATGAATTGAAATACTTAAAAGGAATAGAAACAAAAATATAGAAAGTAGAATTTGGACTGGTTTTTCCTTAAACCTTACCCTTCATGCTATGGTTATACGGGCCCCTTCACGACTCACTAATCTTCCAACCCATCCTGTTACATGTACTGCCACAACCAATGGTTTAGGTAAGATTACTTTTCAAATAAAAGTATAAACAATAGAACTACAGAGAATATGTAAGTCTCACTTGACTTGAAGACTGAGATGGATACACCTGATTAGAACCCTGATGTGATGGTATTCCAGACACTATTGAACCTTGTGAGGCATCTACTTGCTGTATAATCCAACAATGTATAGAAGCAATATTATTGTAGTTTAAAGGAAAATATTTTCTTGCAACTTAATTTTAAATAACTTTTTCAGATTATACCTGTAATAGTGACATAAAAGTAGACTGTGCCATAACTTCAGGTCCATCATGTAAATCTAATGTGCTCACAAAAGATGATAATCCAGATGATGTTACGTCAGTGGAGCTCTGCCCTTCCACCTTTTTTTTTTCCTTTTATTCTTGTTTGCAACTTTTTCATGCCAGGGCTTTTGCCTTTTTGATCCACCTTTCTGACGCTCTTTCTTTTTGAGCTGTAATTGTTTATATGTTCCAGCAAAATCTTTTGAAACATGTTCAGTAGGTTCCACATCAATTACATCTTGGAGCTCTTTGCATATGTCTTTAGCCTTATTTTGAAGTATCCTATAACCAACTTCTGTATTATAGGCATGGTTAATAAGTTTCAGATATGTGGGACAAAGCATCCGATATCGCTGTAAATGACTTAATTGGCCATCTACTTCAGTACCTTCCCTTTCTCTCCTATCATCCATTGACAAATTTCTTATTGCCTTATCCCATCTCATCAAAACATATTTCTCAGAAATGCACTTGCTTTGAAGAGGTTCTTCTAAGACTTTCATGGCATGGACACATAGGATGCCAAAACTCTAAATTTTTTTACAACTACATATTATGCTTTGCTCAATTGGATTATGCAAGATTTTGTATTCCCTACTTGTATGATGTCTGTGCTCATCTGCCAATGACATCACATACTCAATACATCCATAATTTGCATTTTGGCTTTTGAAAATATAAGCATTTATCAACTCATGCTCCTCCATAAATTCTTTAAATATGCCTAGAGTGTATACTTGATAAGCTTGTTTCACCATCGGTATCATTGATTGTGAACTCCCAAGAACTACATTTCGTGCATCGAGCTCTTTTTTTAATTCCTTTGCACATTTATTCTCCACAACCATCTGAAATTTATCCATAAACCGTATAAGATCATAGCTAGGTTTTAGATAATCTTTCAAATCAGCATTGATGCTTTCAGCAAGTTGTGTGCTCCGCATACCTATTGTGAAAGCATCTTTCATATAACAACACGCCCATTTTGCTTTCAATGCATATGTCCGATCCAACCAATTACTGTCATGGATCTTATAATTCTCTCTCAAACTCTTCCAAGCATTTTCGAATTCATCAACTTCTTCATAATGCCAAATGCATTTTTGCAAAACTATGTAGAATGGAGACTTTTTATGCATCAGATATCTGAGTTGTTTCTTCGCATTTTGCCAAATGTGCCAACTACACAATGCATGCCGCGTGCACGATGAAACCTCGGCTATAGCCCTTGCCATTGCAGCATCTTGATCAGTGAAAAAGGTCTTTGGCTTCTTTCCACCATTAACTCTGAAGAAGGTTTCAAATAACCATTTAAATGATTTGGCTGTCTCATCATAAAGCAAAGCAGCACCAAAAATAACTGCACTCTTATGATGTTTGAATCCTACAAACAGACCAAAGGGCCGAAATTCTCTGTTTGTACAGAAAGTAGTATCAAATTCAACCACATCACCAAATAGTTCATAATCATATCGCATCCTTGGCTCTGCCCAAAATATATTGTAATCCTCTCCTCACTGTCCATCTGCATAGAAAACACAAATGCAAGGTTTAACTCATGCTGTTTTTCAAAATAGTGCATCAAACTCCCAGCATCGCCATAATCTAACTCACGTTGGCGTTTGGTGTTGAGATAATTCTAAAGATCTTTCTTGGTGAATCCAAGGTTTTCTCTACCCTCTGCTTGCAAACCCAATAAATTAATTGTTATCCTAGTCCCCACTCCAGATTTATCAGCCAAATCTATTTCATTAGCTTAGCTGCTAGATATTGCACGCTGCGACGCATCAAATGTGTGGTATATTCTCTGTGAATCATGGTTGTGCTTTTCAACAAAATCACGACATTCATATTGTCCATCATCCAATCTTGATATGGTCATCTTTGCTTCACAATCAGTTCTAGACTCTGGACGATTGAACTTTACCTCTTTATCTACTTTTTTCCGAAGTCCTTTTTTATTACAAGCAAAACACATTGATGTGATTACACCTTCTAAGTTCTGGTTCTTATAGAATCTCTTCACACTAAAACCAACAATACGTCCATATTGATTATAAAAGTATAAGCTTCTTCTTCTGACTTAAATCTCATACCTTTTATGTTGATGACCATCCATGTCCAACCTGCAAAATGACATATGATAGGACGAGGTAACTTAAGGGGTATCGGCTAACATTCGATGGTAGAATAAAGAGCATAAACTTTTAAAAAAAGGGTAAGTTACAAATATACCCTGCAAATATAATTACGGTAGGCTACATAACCTTTTCCATTACATTTCTAGTCCTTCACCATGAAATAAAAGTGGGTAAGCTACAAATTTAGCTATATTTTTGCAAATACCAAATCAACAGCAGAATTTCATTTCAAATGACATGGGTTGATGTTTTGCTCAAAAGGAATTGAACATCCAAGGATATCATCATATAAGACATTAGAGAGATTAAAGCACAAACAAAAGATGCTTCATATTTATTTCCTCTCCCAAACCCTTCACCCCACCCCACCCCCAAAAAAAAATCCTCACTTCTTTGATAGCTAGATGATTTAGAAGTAGACAGTGACAGCCAAAAACAAAGAGCTTTCACTTTGAACAAGGCTTAATGAGCTATATAACAAACTCAAGCAACAACGACTCTCAAACCATATGAAGGTACCCAACTCACTGCATTGCCCTTTAGACCACAAGCATACAATTTAGCATCATGCAAGAATCTAATCCTAATGAAGTTACTCAGACCTCCACAAGGACATTATCTACTCATAATGCAACCAAGAAGGCAAAAAGCTACCAAATAATTACCCTTATATAATCCACCAAAGCAGCAATAAGAGGACTCAAAATCGATTCAGAATCCGCCAAAGAGAATTCACCAGGACCGCAATCTTGTAACGCCAAAGACTGAACTTTTGAAATTCTTGCACGCTGAATCCAAAGATGTTCAACGAATCCTCCAAAAATGATGGGTAGATCTGGTGATTGTAATCGAAAATACTAATTTCAATACTAATAATCCAAAACAAAATGAAATGGATTTCTCACAACATAGTAAACTTCCAAAACCAGAGTTCTCTATTCTACGTTTTGGAAAGAGGAAAACAAAGTCTCTTCGACTTCCCGCCCAGAACACACTAACGTTCCGTCTGGATTTTGCACAGAGAAGAAGATGATTTTTAATGTTTGGTTTGGTTTGAACCGAGCTAGTCTGGGTTAAAGCAAGTAAACCAAGTGAGTAGCACTTAAAAACATTTTTGTTGCACATGGGAACAAAATGGAGCAGTGCCACGTCAGCACTGCTGCCAAGCAAAATCCCACTCCACAAGGCACTGTACACCACCTGGTCATCTAATTCCTTGATCTCGATGGCCACTTCATCAAAGCACTTTAAATAATCCCGAATTGACTCTTTTCGGCCTTGTTGGATAGCAAATAGGCTATCAGACGTTTTCTTGCTCCCTATCGCGTTGCGGAACTGGGCAATGAACTTCTGGGCAAGTTTTCTGAAATTATGTATTGATCCTGGCCGCAGGGTGTTAAACCATTTTATGGCAAGTCCTTTCAAGGAAGCTGGGAACATTTGGTAGAGCAGCTCGTCTTCCCGACCAAGAACAGTCATTACTGATTTGAAGTAACTGATATGCTCCTTTGGCTTTGTTTTTCCTTCAAATGGGGTGAAGGTTGGCATGATGAAATTCAGGGGGAGTGGCATGTTAATGATTTTATCTGAAAAAGGCTCTCGGTCCACCACGTCGAAATCTTTGTCGTGATCTCTTTCATCCAGCCTTCATTCTACTTCGGCCACCCTTCTTTGGAGTCAAATTTGTCTCGATCCATTTCTGCCCGACTACATAGTACTAGTTCTCTCAATTGAGTTTGGGCAATTGATGCATGAGATCGGGCTCCTTGGGGTTGACTCTCTGCCTCCTGGTCGTTCTCGACCCGACGGCTTCTTTAAGAAAGATCTCCAGTCCGTGCTGGCTCTGAGATCTGGTTAAGAGCGCTGACTCTTGCTCTGTTTTGTTGTCTTAGGTTGGGTCTGGGTCATCCGATGACCTTTACTTTGACCACCTCTCAAATTCCCACCTTGTGGTCGGGTTCCTCTTGTTGCTTGGGTGGCTCTGTGCAATCTTCTCGCCTGGGTATTGGGTGTGGGTCCTTGTTGGATTCCAACTTGGTGGACCAAACCCTGCAATACCCCCTGCATCTTGAGCATTCCTTTCCGGATTTCATTTATATTTGTAGCAGTGGCCGGCCCTTGGGGCCTTGTTGACGTCCCTTCTCCATGTGGACCTTGGGGTATGTGATTTTCTTCTAGAGGATCTTCCTCCACACGAGTTGATTGATCGGCCCCATTATCTTGAAGAGTTCGATCGTCCTAGTCACCTGCTACTGTATCTTGCCGAGTTCGACCATTTTTGATTGTTCGTCTCGCCATGACTTAAATATTGTTCGTGTCTTTCCCACAATCGGCGCCAAATTGATGTGTCTTAGTTCTAATCGTGGTTCCAACTAAGATGCACTAATAACTGAGTGCCCTCCTGAGTCTAGAGAGACGATGAGTCCTACAAGAGAGGTCAGATGTGGGCTGGCAAGGATGCCAGTAACCGCCTCCGATGGCTAAGTCAGACAGTGATCAGGTTAAGATCATGTGCAAAAGCTACACAGGATTTTACTCAAAATAAGTTCGTTGCTTACTGGAGGGGTGAGTCCTTGTTTAAATAATGTGTAGGTTACCTTTTCAAATGTAGGCAGGCTTCCCGCCTAATCTGCCTTGGACAGGTTCCCTCGTCGGTTATCCCATCTAATCATCTTCGTAGTTGACCTTCCATTCAAGGCGATGTTGCCATATTGGTCCAACATAAGTGGAGCCTTTAATTAGGTAGGTCGGATAAGGTCCCAACTGGGTGACTGGCTTAGCCCCAGTCGGGTGCTAGTTCAGTCGGGTACAAACTTCTAGTATCACATGATTTTCATAGACTTATTGCCTCTACATAGGAGGTTGCCACCACTAATCAGTTGTCAATGGGCTTTAATTATTTTCTTGAGATAGTATTGTAAGTCCATTTATGGGTCCAAATTTTCTTCTATCACATTTTTGGACTAATTTAGATCCTCTCTGATAGGTAGGGAAATACGGGTAAGGGATTCAAGCTATTTTTGAGGATAGCTTGTCTAGAATAGAAGGGAGAAAAGGGAAAATTTTCATTCATATCTCATGCAATCCATTAAAAGGGTATTTAACAATTGTTGGTGCAGATTTCGCAAGGATTTGTAAATCATGAATCTCACACCAAACTTTATCAGATCTAGCTCGATCCAATTAGAACTCGCACTCTCCTGTAAGATGAAAGAAGGACTATTAGAAACGGAGCCGATCAACAGGATTGGCACTCCGTCTCCTATGGTCAAGTCAATGGATGATTGAGAATTAGGGTTGCAGAGTTCCTTGGAGACTTTGATATGCTTAAATGTCTAAGAGTAGGAAAAGTGCAGGTTCCAGTGAGTGAATTTGAATGTGTTATCTATCATGCGTATCACAACCCTATTTATAGACTCTTTCTGTCGACTCGAGCCACTGGTGACCATTGATTGAATGGTTTAGATCTGATGGTCAGGATTAGATCCTTGCATGGCTTTCGGGTTGATCCCTTATTTGGTTCATACCATTGGTTGATCCTAATCGGACCGGCATGAACCGGGTTGTGAAACCCAGCCCTATCCTAATCCTGACCCTGACCAGGATCCTTTAATGTTGTAGGTCCGAAGACCCGGAATGGTGGAAGAAGAGGCTTATGGGCCCTCATAGTTGAAGACTTGGTGTATGATTCGGAGCCCATGGATATTGACAGTGATGCCTCTTATTTGGATACACTGTCAGTGTTAAGTGAGAAACTGTACCTAGAAGAGGGGAAGCCTAGTTGAAGTACTTGATGCACTTCCGATCTTGTTTCAAAGGTATTTCTCTACTCTAGACTTGTTTATTGACTTGTAGGAGAAAATCCAACTCAATTCGGACCAGTATAGTCTTTCATTTCCCTGATTCAAGCATGCTGTCCATGCTTGGTCGATTAATTGGTCGACTGGGCCAGTCGACCAAAGGTTGTACAAATCTGAGAAAAAGATGCTTTTTGGATATTCCTCTCTCTATTAAATTGTTTCTAGTGTTTTGGACCCTATTTCACATTTCTAACTTGCTGAGAATGTGGGGAGAGCTTCCCAAAGCACCTCCTTGGTAGTGGTGAAGATTATTCCCTTCCAATCATTGCCAATCATTGTTCATTGTCTCCATTAACACCTATAAAGTATGATTCATCACTCTCACTCTCTATCCTACTCTTTTCTTTTCTTTCCCTGCTGTTGCAACCTTGGAGTTGATGCTGCAACCTTGTAACCATCACTCCAAGTGTTCATTCTTAGCTAATCATTGATCTCATTCCATTTCCATTGATGCTATGCCCTCATTTCAATTCTTGCATATGCATTTCTTTGATTTTCTTCTCAACTTCATGTATTCTTGTCCTAAACTGAGGTATATAGTGTGATATGTCTATGTTCTATGCTAGCATATGATTCTAATCCATTGCCCATCAGTTCCCCTAGCTAATTCCTTCATTTCCAATGCAATTTCATTTGATTTCAATTCATGCTATGATCCTTGCATTTAAAACATAGGGTTTCAATTTGGGGTTTTCTAATTAGACCATTAGATTGTGTTAATTACTTGATTAATAGTGTTCTTATACTGTTACAATGAATCCCTCCAAGTTTCGGATCGATCCGAGCCCCGAAAGATCGATTTTGGGCCAAAAATCACTATTCAGCCCCGACACTATTCACTTGGTCGACTGTGTCAGTCAACCAATCAGTCAACCAATTGATTGCTGAATTGTGTACTTCGCTGATTTGATCCGTTCGACCTCTAGTTTTCCTGATTTTTTTTAATCTTTCATTTATGTTTGTCTAGGGTCTTAATACCATATTTGGATCATTCTTTTGTGGCCTTTGGATTATCATCATCGCGGCTTAGGGTAAGGACGGTTATACCCATATGACATAGACTATGTGATTATTACACTAATGTTGGCAACTTAGTAAGCTTAGCGTACTAGTTGTTTTTAGACATCATATGACTATTGTAGTTACCTTATGACAGTAGCACCATGTTTATTTACTTTACTTATCATGTCATTCCTGTCATTTACTTATACACTTGATCATGTGTTGTTATGATGTATCTTTCAATATGATGATGTATCATGTATGTATGATATGATGAACTGAGAATGTGATTGGATAAGTATGATTTGGGATTGGGGAATGTCCTCTTGACATTTCTGTCCTTGGACATAGGAGGGAATAGTATGGGATGTTCTCCGAAGATGCCCATCGACACTTTCCCGAATTATTGGATGACATACATAGGACTTGTCTAGATGTGTTGGCTAGGACATCCCCGTTGTATCAGACCCGAATCGGAAGGGCATTGAGACCGAACGACCCATGGTAGTAGTATGGTTTGATGGGCGCTCAAGACCGGTAACCACCCCGTGAGAGGACATAAATCATACTACGGATACCCGAAAGGAGCCATTTATTGGTAGGGTTGCAAATAGTCAGACTTGGGCTCATGGGCACTCAAGACCGGTAACCAACCCGTGAGAGGATGTGAGAGCTTCCCGTCTACTATTTGTGGATGACCAATAGGGTTGGTGAGTCCGTAGTCCGGGACTACGCTGACTCTAGTGTGAAGGATACCGGAAAGGATATCCCGGGGTGAGGAATGGACATATCTGGATCTGACATGATATGACTAAGTAGATGACTTGCATTGGGCTAGGCTTCACTTTGACAATACCGGTAACCAACCCGTGAGAGGACATGAGAGCTTCCCATTTACTATTTGTGGATGACCAATATAGTTGATGAGTCCATAGTCCGAGTTGGTTGTAGCCACAGGATACAATGACTCTAGGGGGGAAGGTACCGGAAAGGATCGCTTAGGGCGAGGAATGGAAGTATCCAACCCTAAGTTGATATAACCAAGTAGATGACTTGCATTTGGCTATGCTTTACCTTGACATGTGCCAATACTTAGACCAATGGTGATGTGAGAGAGCGGTGACCTAAACCCCAGCCAAGGAATGCCCAAAGGGATGCTGGACCCATTACCAACAGAGAACCCAAGATACCGGAATGGTTGAGGGAGAGTGATTTAAGACCTACCCAAAGAAGTATGGTGCTATGACTTAAAGCATGTCTGCCAATAGAGACCAGCATACATACAGTTAGATTCATACATGCATTGTCTGTCTCATATCATTTTGCATATGCTATGTTTTGTTATCATGTTATTTGTGTTGTTATGGAATAACTTTCCTTGTTGAGTTCTTTTGAACTCACTCCTTTTTGTGCAAATATCTTTGTTAGACTATACTGCAGGTATTGACAAGTATGATGTTCAGTACTATGAAGCGCAAGCCGATGATGCATACTACTCTCAAGGTGCTAGCGGTCACGAAGATTACGGTGAAGATTCCATGAGTGATCATGTTGCGTACTAGGATTAGCCCTGTCTTGGAGTGGAAAGCGACCGTGCTTGATTTCTAATGTTTATGTTTATGAGGATATTCTTTATAAGATGGAAGAAACCTTAGTTTAGTTGATAGAACAATCTTCCTCTTTCTTTTAGCTTTTGTTTCCTAGATGTAATAGTTTAGTTTTGACTTTTGATCGACTACTCCGCTGTAGTTGTGGAGTGATTTTCTGCACACTCTATGTAACATCCAGCCCAAACCTAGCCTGGACACCCTATTTATTTTGAGATAAAGAAAGATTGGTTCAATGTTAGACCTTAAAATTTGGACTTTAATTTCAATATTATTATCTTTGAAAACCTTAGGAAGCCATGTCAGACCTTTTCCTTAGGGTAGACCGTACTGTTTGGCCTTATCCTAACCTTGACCCGGCCCGGGACCTGTTATGTTTATAGGTTCAAAGACCCAAAGTGGGGGAAAATATACTTGTGTGCCCTTTTGGTTGTTGATTTGGTATCGGAACCCAAGCCCTTGGACATTGACAATGATGCCCCTCACTTGAGAGCATTGTCAGTGTTAGTTTTGAATCTGCGCACCGAAGAGGGGTGAATTAGTTGAAACACCAAATGAACTCCTATGCTCAATACGAATATATTTCCTGAAACTATACTTCTTGATGGACTTGTAGGAGAAAACCCCACTCCATTTGACCCCATTTAGCCCTCCAAATCCCTGTCCGAAGTTGCTGAACTGTGTCTGGAAAATCCTGCTTGCGCATCGAAGAAGGTATGCTTAGTTGGTGGATCTAATGACCTCACATGCTTGATCCAAAGGTATTTCTGGAAACTAGACTTCTTGATTGACTTGTAGGAGAAAACCTCACTCAATTTGACCTTGTATAGCCCTTTGAATCCCTGTTCGAAGTTGCTGAACTATTTCTGGATTTTCTGCTGAAACCCTGTTACTGTTTTGGTCGATCCTTTTGGTCGATGCCATTGACCAAGGACCATCGACCAAAGTTGCCCAGAATCGAGAAAAAAATGCTTTTTGGAAATTCCTTCATCTATTTAAGTGAAACCTTGAACCTAGAACAATATTTTACTCATTTCAACACCTGAGAATGTGGGTAGGCTCCTCTTATGCTCCTCTTTGGCTTGGGTGATGATCTTCTACAAAAATCATTGTCTCTCTTCTCTAATCTCTTCTCCAAGGTATGTAATCTCTCACTCTCTCTCTAATCTACTTCTACCTCATCTTGTTCTTGCTACTGAGTTCGTGAAGAAGGTGCTGCAACCTTGCAACCACCTCTTCTACAAGCTCTTTTGCTTTGATTGAACCTCTCTTCACCCTTTCCATGCTATGATTCTCATACATGATGTTCTTGCTTTCTTATTTTGATTTTTCTCTTCTTTACAACATGAATTCATCTCTTAATCTGATTTTCTCTTTCAATTAGGTCTGATTATATGTTAGTATGTATCTCTAATCTATTGCCCATCATTCCCTTAATTGAATTCCTAAGTTCTTTTGCAATTGCAATCGATTTCATTAATGAACATGATTCTTGCAAGTTTGAACCTAAGGCTTCAAATTGGGGGTTTTCAATTTGACCATTGGATCATGTTGATTCTTGCTACATAGTCTGCTGCTACTATTCCTAACCTATTCCCCAACTAATTCTCTAGCTTCCCTTTCAATTACATCAATTTCTCATGAATGCTAGGATTCTTGTCTTTAGAACATAGGACCTCAATTTGGGGGTTTTCATTTGGACCATTGGATTGTGATAATACTTGCTAGGTAGTGTTCTTACATTGTTATTAATCATCCCTCCAAGTTTCAGATCAATCCGAGCCCCAGAAGACCCATTTCGGACCAAAATCCCCAAAATCCACTATTCTGTCCCGAAGACAATTTTGGTCGATCCTTTTGGTCGATACCATCGACCAAGACCATCAACCAAACTTGTTGCTGACAGCAACCTTGCTCCATTTTGATCCGTTCGACCTCCGATTTTCCCGATTTCTTTTCTAACCTTTCATTTATGTTTGTCTAGGGTCTTATTACCATTTTTGGATCATTCTTTTGAGATTGTTGGATTATCATCATCGTGACTTAAGGTAAGGATGGTTATTGTCATATAACATAGACTGTATGACTTTTACACTATTGTTGATAACTTAGTAGACATAACTTATTAATTGATTTTAGACATCATATGACTACTGTAGTTACCTTATGACAGTAGCACCATGCTTAGTTACTTGATTTATCATGTTTACTTATTCTTGTCATTTATTTATATACTGTATAATGAGATGTTATGACATGTTTTCAATATGATAATGTATTGTTGATATGTAATGGATGGAAATAAGCATGTGATTGCTTAGGTATGATTTGGGATTGGGGAGTGCCCTACTGGTACTTCTGTCCTTGGACATCGGAGGGAATAGTATGGGATGTTCTCCGAAGATGCCCATCGACACTCTCCTGGATCATTGGATGACATACATAGGACTTGTCTAGATGTATGGCTAGGATACCCCTGTCGTATCAGACCCGAATCGGAAGGGCATTGAGACCGAACGACCCGTGGTAGTGTATAGTTTGATGGGCGCTCTAGGCCGGTAACCAATCCGGTAGGGGACATAAACCATGCTACGGATACCTGAAAGGGGCCATTTATTGGTAGGGTTGCAAATGGCTAGACTTGGGCTCACGGGCGCTCAAGACCGGTAACCAATCCGTGAGAGGACGTGAGAGCTTCCCGTTTACTATTTGTGGATGACCAATAGGGTTGATGAGTCCGTAATCCGGGATTACGCTGACTCTAGTGTGAAGGATACCAGAAATGATCGTCGGGGGGGAGGAATGGACGTATCTGGAACTGAGTTGATACTACTGAGTAGATGACTTGCATTGGGCTAGGCTTTTTTGTGACATGCGCCAGTACTTATACCAAACGGTGATGTGAGAGAGCGGTGACCGATTCCCCTACCATGGTTCTTTTTTGAGATGACTTTACTGAACTTCCCCGGGCAGACCCAAGATATCTTGTATGATTGAGGGGGAGTGACTGACAACCCAAAGAAGTATGGTGCTATGACTTAAAGCATGTCTACCCTAAAGACTAGCATACATAGAGTTAGAATCATAATTGCATCATGTGTTTCATATCATATTGCATCATGATATGTTTTGTATCATGTATCTATGTTATTGTGGAATAATCTGCCTTGCTGAGTTCTTTTGAACTCACTCCTTTTGCAACATTTTTGTTAGACTCTACTGCAGGTACTACTACTGTTGTCTATGATGGTCAACACTTTGAAGACCAAGTTGATGACCGGTACCCTACTGGTCACGGTGTACAAGTTGGTGAAGACTAGCAGTCCGAGATTGGGACTTATCTGGAGCAGTTCGGCCCTTGCACTTGTGTGCAAGTATTGGGATATCGTCCCATTTTCTTTTAACCTTTTATTTGATTCGTCGAGACCGTAGTTTAGTTTGTTCCCTTGTCATTTTGGGAACCGGTTGTAAACCTAAATTTTAAATCGATCTACCTTCCGCTAATATTATAGGACGGGTTTCTTCCCTCCTTTTCACACTTGATTGTTTATTCTAATGAAATCCTTTCTGCTCTCTGATGTTATTCGTGAAACCTTCTGAGATCTTTTCTCGACTTTTATTATTAAATTATTTGAATACAAGGAATTGTTCTTGCTTTTGATTATATTATTGTGCTAAGTGACTATGATCATTCCTAAACTTGATCGGCGGGATTGTAATTCACTCCCCGGGTAATCCAGATAGGGTATCCCCTTGGTAGATTTAGGGTGGGATGTGACAGATGGTATCAGAGCCCAAGTTTTCAGACAATCATAATCATGGGACACAGTGATAAAGCATCCTTGAGTCATAGACCCAGAAGTGACTCAAATTTTCTTAGAAGTGAATAATAGAAAACTTGGATTAGAAACTTGAATAAATGAAGCATAATACATCTTGGTCGAATAATACACAATAATTAAAAATTTATGACTTGTACTTGGGTTGTAGTCATGGTTAGAGTTAAGTTGTTAGTTTTAAGTATTGTGTTTGTGTTGTGAGTCGTGAGTTGGATCTTGAGTTGGAAGTTGTCGCCGTGAGTTTTCCTAGTAGTGAAGCTGATTGCTCTGCCTCCAACCATAGAATCCATGACAATCCTAGAACCATCCCGCGGATCATCCTCTATTTGGTAAGTCAGGTTACTATAGAAGTATCTGACAAGATCTGGATAGACTAGTTGTGCCGTGGTGTATAAGTGAAGCCAATCCATAGCCTCCAATCTCTCTCGAATACGAAACACCTCTAAATCATCCACATCAACCAACCGCCCATGCTCGATCGGAATATCATGAAAATAGTACTCATATAAAAACTCAGCCGTAGGAGTAGTGAAATGCTCCTCGTTCGTAACCTCTGCCCGGGGAACATGTCCTCGACCTCTATCCACCCGTCGCCCTCCTCTAGGCATGGTGAATCTGTTGAAACAAAGAAAGTAATTCATTTGAATTAGTCCCAGTGTGTGATTGTTAAATGAAGGGCATTTTCGTAAATTTTCAGAAAATTTCGTTTTTGGTAAAATTTTGATTTGATTATTCTAACATATGCATAAGACCTGTACAAACATGCTAGAATACTTTGTTTGGTGAAAATTCATCTTTTTGACATCTTCAAGGTGAAAATTCAGCAAGTAGGAGAGAGAAAATCCCTCTTTTGGCTTGCATTTGTGATTTTTAAAAAAATTGGAATTTGACCGAATGGAGAGTGGGAACACTCCCCTATAGTGAATCAGTATTGTAGAAATTTATTTCATGCTAAAATTCAATTTGGTTTGAAAATGAGACAAGTTTTTGTAAAGTTGGGTTTTTATGAAATGAATAGTGATTTGATAACCAAAATGAGTGTAATCTTGTGTTTGAAGCTCAGTCTTGCTTTAAAATTTATGGAAGCATGTTTCTAATCACCTACATGCATGATCCTAAGCATTAGCAACAAGTTTTATTCAGTTTTAATGAAGAACACATCAATGGTAATTGAAGTTTCAAGAAAAGAGAAAAAGAAAGAGAACCTACTTGTGTTAATGATCAAGAGAGGGTTGCAAGTGTTTTTGGAGCCTTGAATCAAGCTTGGAAAACCCTTGAAAACCTTAGAAAGTCGTTTTCCCTAGAACTAAATTCGAAATGGTAATGTGAGAAATGAAAATGAAAAGAGAAGTGGGCCCTTTTAAATCTAACTTTCGCGCAAAATTTTTTGGTCGATCCTTTTGGTCGATGCCATCGACCAAAATGCATCGACCAAGAAAGTGAAAATTTGCTGCTTTGGCCAGTTTTGAGAAAAATTGATTTTTATTACTTTGTTTGGTTTTTTTTGATGACTTGTATAGTTGAAGGCAAGTATGTTTGTGATTTTGAAAGTGTGATCTTTAAATTTGGACATTGTTCCTATAAGCATTGTTTTGATTTATAGTTGCCTGTGCATTGTATGAATGCCACAGGCATTGTTCCGATTTATTCTTTATTTATGCGTTACGTACATATCATATGTGTTGCTTGATTTAATCCTTACTGATTCATTGCATAAAGGCCATATGCGTTATTTTGATTTATTCTTGCTATATGAATCTGCCTAGTCCGTATGAAATATATGTGAGTAATGTTTGAATTCCTCTTGACTATTTGAGAAGTCAGCCAAGAGTCCATGCTTCTTTACCTATTAGACTTATTTCTCGTTGTACTTTCCTTTCCCTTGGTAAAGATTTGGTGGAACAATCACACCCCTGAAGAAGTTTCCTAATCGTATTGGAAGTCCAGGTATGCTTTCAATTTCGAGGACGAAATTATTTTAAGGGGGGGAGAATGTGAAATCCCACCTAATCCTAACCTTGCTACTGTGCCAAATCCATATCTACCATATGCATTATTCGATTTATTCTCTGTCGTATGAGTTACCTAGTTTCATTTGGTAGAAGTTTACCCCGAAGCTGATCTATTTTCCCTACGATTTCTTCTTGTGCCTTCTATTCCCTTTGATTGGAGGGTGATCTTAAGTCATTCCCATGACTAATCCTTCTATCCCTGTTGTTTTAGAGTGGATCTCCATGTACCCTATAACCTTGTGAATTCTCCACATGACGTTTTTGAAGGGAAATCAAGTGTGATCTTCATGATTTGTTATTCCTTCTAATTATTTCAAGACTTCAAGCTTTTCATCCCCTGTTCCTCAATCAAAGGTTAGTAATCTCTCTTGTATTGTATTGATCTACTTTTATTATGTTTTATCCTTTGTGATTGAGATTTAGAAGAAGATGCTGCATCCTTGCAACCATCTCTTTACAATCTCTTTTCATTTTTTTTTTTAGGTTTTATGATCTTCATATAGATCTTTGCCATGATCCTTGTGAAGTCTTCTTGAAGCCATGATCATATTTTCGATTTGATTTCAAAGCATGTTAGATTTATTTCTCGTTTTCTTACAAAAGATTTATTGTTAATTGTTTTCCGAAGATTTTGGGAGAAGAAAGGTCAAGATAAAAGCAATGTCCTCCATCTCCTTAGAAGCCTAGTACTCTCCCAATTTTGAGGACGAAATTATTTTAAGAGTGGGAGAATGTAACATCCAGCCCAAACCTAGCCCGGACACCCTATTTATTTTGGGATAAAGAAAGATTGGTTCAATGTTAGACCTTAAAAGTTGGACTTTAATTTCAATATTATTATCTTTGAAAACCTTAGGAAGCCATGTCAGACCTTTCCCTTAGGGTAGACCTGTACTGTCTGGCCTTATCCTAACCTTGACCCGGCCCGGGACCTGTTATGTTTTTAGGTCCAAAGACCCAAAGTGGGGGAAAATATACTTGTGTGCCCTTTTGGTTGTTGATTTGGTGTCGGAACCCAAGCCCTTGGACATTGACAATGATGCCCCTCACTTGAGAGCATTGTCAGTGTTAGTTTTGAATCTGCGCACCGAAGAGGGGTGAATTAGTTGAAATACCAAATGAACTCCTGTGCTCAATCCGAATATATTTCCTGAAACTAGACTTCTTTATGGACTTGTAGGAGAAAACCCCACTCCATTTGACCCCATATAGCCCTCCAAATCCCTGTCCGAAGTTGCTGAACTGTGTCTGGAAAATCCTGCTTGCGCATCGAAGAAGGTGTGCTTAGTTGGTGGATCTAATGACCTCACATGCTTGATCCAAAGGTATTACTGGAAACTATACTTCTTGATTGACTTGTAGGAGAAAACCTCACTCAATTTGACCTTGTATAGCCCTCCGAATCCCTGTTCAAAGTTGTTGAACTATTTCTGGATTTTCTGCTGAAACCTGTTACCTGTTTTGGTCGATCCTTTTGGTCGATGCCATCGACCAAGGACCATCGACCAAAGTTGCCCAGAATCGAGAAAAAGATGCTTTTTGGATATTCCTTCATCTATTTAAGTGAAACCTAAAACCTAGAACAATATTTTACTCGTTTCAACACCTGAGAATGTGGGTAGGCTCCTCTTATGCTCCTCTTTGGCTTGGGTGATGATCTTCTACAAAAATCATTGTCTCTCTTCTCTAATCTCTTCTCCAAGGTATGTAATCTCTAACTCTCTCTCTAATCTACTTCTACCTCATCTTATTCTTGCTACTGATTTTGTCACGCCCTCCCAGCCGGTACCCTATCTGGCATACCCGAGAGTGTGATCCACAGCCCGAAGATCAGGTATCGAGTGATCAACCTCCCACATAAACAATAACATAATCATGAACAACCATAACAAGAGTGCGGAAGATAAATCATAGATCCAATAATGAAAGAATGAATCATAAACGAAACGGAATAATAGATATAATCAGAGTGTCAAACAGATAAGTAAAGTGAAGCAAAAATCCCACTTTACATCCAGCGGAAAAGTAGCTCGAAAGAATAAACTAGATAAAAGCTAATCCCAGTAGCAAGTACATTGGGTAACTAAATTATTCTCCACTTTGTAGACGACATCCTTGTAGGTGTAGATCTCATAGATAGCACAAGGACGCTTCCACTCAATGGTCGGACTAAGCATCGTACGGAGCATAACCACCCGTGGGATCTTCAGAGTAATTGTGGTAACCGCAATCACCTTCCTGGAGATATGTCTCTTCGCCTTGCGCTTCCTCATAGGGACCGTCATAGTATTCCGTACCTGCAGGATAGTCTAACAACATTGTACAATAAAGGAATGAGTTTCAAAGAAACTCGGTAAAGGCGATTAAAATCCATAATAACATAAATGGCAGAATTCCAGAACAAACACAAATGCAATATGATATGAGACAAACAATGAATGAATGATTCTAACTCTATGTATGCTGGTCTCTATTGGCAGACATGCTTTAAGTCATAGCACCGTACTTCTTTAGGAAAGTCCACTCACATCCTCAACCATTTAAGATATCTTGGATTCCCTCCAACCATTTAAGATATCTCGGGCGACCGATTGGTAATGGGTCCTTCATCCCTCAGGACAAACCTTGGCGGGGGGTTAAGTCAACACACTCTCTCACAACCATTTGGTATAAGTGCGGCGCATGTCAGGGTAATACCTAGCCAAATGCAAGTCTTCTACTTGGTTACATCAAGTCAGATCCAGATACTTCCATTCCTCGTCCCTGACGATCCTTTCCGGTATCCTTCACACTAGAGTCCTCATAGTCCCTGACTACGGACTCACCAACCCTATCGATCATCCACATATGGTAAACGGGAAGCTCTCACGTCCTTTCACGGGTTGGTTACCGGTCTTAAGCGCCCGTGAGCCCAAGTCTAACCATATGCAACCCTACCAATAAATGGCCCCCACAATGTGATTCCTGTCCTCTCACGGGTTGGTTACCGGTCTTGAGCGCCCATGAATCCCCATTGCTACCACGGGTCGTTCGGTCTCAATACCCCCTCCGATTAGGGTCTGACATAACAGGACATCCTAGCCAAACACTACTAGACAATCCTATATATGTCATCCAACAGTTTAGGAAGGTGTCCAGAGGGCATCTCCGGAAACATCCCATAATATTCCCGTAGTAGTCCAAGGACAGAAATGTCAAAAGGACACCTCTCCTTTCCAAACCATACGTAAGCATACACATGCATCAATTCATATCATCACATATATGGTAACTCCATATATGGAAAGAAATCAATATTTACAATCATTTGTATAACATTGGTAAGTAAATCATACATGAATCAATTCAATATGAATAAGTAATGCTACTGTAATCAAAGTTATGCAACAGTAGTATATCATTGTAAGAATCTAATTTAAGAAACATATTAATGATATTCAAATATAGAAACTAGATTCATGCTATCTATGTAATTAAGGAAATAACCATCCTTACCTTTTATAACTCGCAAAGAATCCTAAGAAATCAAGTAAGATCTTGGCAAACTTGAGAAGAAGGTCCTAAACAAGTATATACAACATATTAGGAAAGATCCCTAACAGAAAATATAGCAAAACATCCGAAAGCAGACCAATTCTGGAGTTGTCCGTACTCATTGGTCGAGTGGATTGGTCGAGTGGTCCAGTCGACCAATCAGTCGACCAATGCGGACGATAACTTATAAAATCAGAGTTTTGAGATATGAAATCCGAATTTGGTGGTTCAAAAGGGTACTAATCAAGGGGTAGACTACATCGGTAGTATTCTAGCATATAGGGGACCTCAAAACACTAATCAAATCAAGGTATCAAGATCCAAATTAGGAAACAAAAAGTTACCATAAATAAATCAAACATGGATCTTGATGAATTTTGAAATAGAAAACAAGGACAAGAACAATAGGAGGATGGATCATTGCTTTCGGTAATGAAAACATGAAAACATGCATAGGTCTTCATGGAATAAGGCTTAGAAGCATAAATCTAAATAAGGAAATAAAACCTACCATATATGTACTATCATGCATCATGAAGAACACATGGTAAGGTAGAAGAGAACAACTAGAATTCTATGGATTATGGATCATAGAAAGAAAACACAACCATTAACCACTAACATGATCAATGAAAGAAGATCCAAAGAGATCGGAATTCAGATTAGGAAATTAACGAGAGATTAAATCATGGTTTGATCATGAATCCTTCAAAAGCTTGCAATGATCATGGTTAAGATCATTGTTCTAGCCTTAAATCCTTAGGATGATCATGAGAACATGTTCAGAGATGTTTGCAACGAGAGGATGCAGCATCTCTTCTACTGTCTCAACTCAAAAAGGAAAGAAAAACAAAGATGTAGGAGAAGAAGAGAGAGTAGACATACCTTTTGATGCAAAAAGAAAAGTTCCGACGAAGATCCGCCAAGAAAACTCCAAGGATGCAAGAGAGATGACTTGCGAGAGGTCTTTGGTTCGTTCGAGAGGGTTTGGAGGCAGCAAATACGAAGTGGACTCGAGGTTAGACTTAAATAGAGCAAGAATCAACCTAATTGCCAAAGACAGCACCCATTGGTCGAGTGGATTGGTCGACCGGCCCGGACCGACCAATCGGTCGACCAATGCAAGACAAACAAGGCCAAAACGGGGAATTGAAGGCCCAGATCAAATCCAAACCTAAAGGGGTTTTGCACACAAGTCAAGTGACTTACCTAGTAGGTAGAAATGCCTTCAAACCAAGATAGAGAGCACTCCAAGTCCATCAACTAATTAGATCTTCATCGGGATTCTGTTTCCATAAATAGAACCTCATCATCAACCTTCATGGATTCAAAGCCGGACACCAAGTCCTCTCTTTGGGATGGCCCAAAGCTGACTTCTTACTTTACTTCGGGTCATCGGACCTACAAATAACAAGGTTTCCGGGTCAAGGTTAGGGCTGGGTTTCACATTCTCCCCCCCCTTAAAGAAATTTCGTCCCCGAAATTGAAAGCGTACTGTGCTTCCAAAGAGGTAAGGAAACTTCTCCTTCATGTCTTCTTCCTTCTCCCAAGAAGCTTCTTCAGGGGTATGGTTCTTCCACCGAATCTTCACCAAAGGAATGGCGCGATTCCGCAGCTGCTTGTCCTTCCTATCCAGGATTTCGGCCGGTTCTTCATCATAGGTCAAATCAGCACTAAGTCCTTCGGGTGCTTGCTGCAAAATGTGTTCCGGATTCTCTATGTATTTTCGGAGCATCGAAATATGAAACACATTGTGCACACCAGCAAGAGACGGAGGTAATGCTAATCGATACGCAACGGGTCCAACCTTTTCCGAATCTCGAAAGGTCCAATGTAACGAGGGCTAAGCTTTCCCTTAACATTGAATCTCATCACACCCTTCATTGGTGAGACCTTCGGAAAGACTTTCTCTCCAACTTGAAATTCCAAATCGGTCCTTCTCTTATCAGCATAAGATTTGTCTCGATCAAGTGAGACTTAATCCTTTCTCTTATCATATCTACCATAGCACTTGTAGCTTCAATCATCTCGGGACCTAAGACTTTTCTTTCACCTGTCTCGAGTCCAGTACAAAGGTGTCCTACAAGTACTACCATACAAAGCCCCGAATGGAGCCATGCCTATTGTTGCTTGATAACCGTTGTTATAGGCAAACTCAACCAAAGCTAGGTGTTCATCCCAATTACCACCCATATCCACCACGCAAGATCCTGAGCATGTCTTCCAATGTCCGTATTGTCCGCTCGGATTGTCCATCGGGACTGTGGATGATGAGCTGTACTCAAGTTCAATTGGGTTCCCAAGGCCTTCTCGCAAACTATTCCAAAACCTTGAGGTGAACCTAGGATCACGATCCGAAACAATACTCAAAGGCACACCATGCGGACGAACCACATTATCCACATAAAGCCTTGCTAGCTTATCCGGGAGTATGAGTGATCTTCATAGGAATGAAATGGGCTGATTTGGTCAACCTATCAACAATCACCCACACAGTGTCATTGCCTTTACTTGTCCGAGGCAAGCTAGTCACAAAGTCCATGGAGATATCTTCCCACTTCCAACTAGGAATAGGAAGGGGTTGAAGTAATCCAGATGGAGGTTGTCGGACGGCTTTCACACGTTGGCAAGTCTCACACTTGGCAACAAAATCGTCAACATCCGCCTTTAGACCAATCCACCAAAAATGTTCCTTCAAGTCCTTGTACATCTTGGTGCTTCCCGGGTGTCTGAAGAAAGACCGACTGGTGTGCTTCCTTCAATATTTCATTCTTAACTTCATCGTTTGGAGGCACACACGGTCTTCCTCCTAAACAACAAAGCACCATCCATGGATATACCAAAGTCGGGATCCGACTCGAGGATTCGAAGAAATCTTCTCAACTTTGGTCAAAAACTCCGATCGAACTCTCTGCAGAGCAACAATCTTATCTCTAAGACCGGATCTTGCCGTCATGGCGAAAGAATAAAATCAGAATTCTCGGGGACGATTTCCAAACCAAAACTCTCAATAGAAGACCACAATGGTAAACTCAAAGCATTCAAATCCAAAATCTTCTTCCTGGTTCTTCCTACTAAGAGCATCGGCAACAACATTTGCTTTCCCAGGATGATACTTGAATATCACAATCATAATCGGAGACGAGTTCCAACCATCTCCTTTGTCTCATGTTCAACTCCATTTGGGTAAAGAAGTATTTCAAACTCTTATGATCCGTGAAAATGGCAATCTTCTCACCGTAAAGATAATGTCTCCAAATCTTCAAAGCAAAGACAACGGCGGCAAGTTCTAGATCGTGAGTGGGGTAATTCCGCTCATAATCCTTCAATTGCCGAGAAGCATAGGCTACGACCTTGCCATGTTGCATCAGTACACAACCCAAACCAATCCTTGACGCATCGGTATAAACTGTCATACCACCGGAACTATCGGTATAGTCAAAACCGGGGCACTTGTCAATCTATCCTTCAACTCTTGGAAATTCTTCTCACAAGGCGTCGGACCAAACAAACTTCTCTTCTTTCCTGGTCAACTTAGTCATAGGAGCAGCCAACCGAGAAAAGTTCTCAATAAACCTTCGGTAGTAACCCGCCAATCCAAGAAAACTTCTTATTTCCGTTATCGACTTCGGTCTCTCCCAATCAGCCACAGCTTGGACCTTTTCGGGATCGACACGAATACCTTCGGCTGAAACTACATGACCAAGGAAAACCACTCTCTTAAGCCGGAAATCACACTTGCTAAACTTAGCAAACAACTTCTTTTCCCGCAACCTTTGCAAAGTGAAACTTAGATGACTCGCATGCTCTTCTTCGCTCTTCGAATAGATCAAGATGTCATCAATGAAAACAATCACAAACTTATCAAGCACATCATGAAATACTCGGTTCATGAGGTCCATGAACACCGCAGGAGCATTGGTCAATCCGAAAGGCATGACTCTAAACTCGTAGTGACCATACCGCGTTCGGAAAGCTGTCTTGAAGATATCACTAGACTTCACTTTCAATTGGTGATATCCGGACCTTAAGTCAATCTTCGAGAACACAACTGCACCCTTCAACCGATCGAAGAGATCATCGATTTCGGGCAGTGGATATCTATTCTTGATAGTCAACTTATTCAACTCACGGTAGTCGATGCACAAGCGCATACTACCGTCTTTCTTCTTGACGAACAAGACCGGAGCTCCCCAAGGTGACACACTAGGCTGTCCGAAACCTCTATCAATGAGCTCATTCAACTGATTTTGCAACTCTTTCAACTCGGTAGGAGCCATCCTATACGGAGCTTTAGATACCGGAGCGGCACCGGGGACGAGATCAATAGAGAATTCGACATCTCTGTCCGGACACTCCGATAGATCATCGGGGAAGACATCAACAAAGTCGCAGACAACTCGACTTCGTCGACTCTTTTCTCCACTATACCCTTGCCTTCGGATGAAGCATCATCCACTAGGGCATAGACTTGCATCGGTGCGGATACAGCACCTTCTTACAAACCCTTCTCTTTTCACCTTGAAATTCAAAGACCGGACTTCCACATATATGGAACCGAATCTTCTTTGAGGAACAAAGGAACACGGCTTTATGGGCTGTCAACCAATCAATTCCCAAAATAACATCGAAGTCCTTCATGTCAAGAATCACAAAATTGGCTTCCAAGTTCTTCTCACCAATCAACACGGGACATTTAGATAACCCCTTATCTAGTTTCACAACAGGACCAGTAGGTGTACTAATCAATAAACAACTAGACAACTTCTCGGGGATTAGGTTAGTCTTCTTGATGAATGCGAGATGACATGAACGAGTGAGATGCACCCGTATCAAATAAGACAAATGCGAAATAGAAGCGACTAACAATGTACCCGTAATCACATCATGGCTTGGATCTTGCTCAAGATCTGGAAATACTGAAAACTCTACCAGAGGGAGGAGCCAGGAGCACTCTTCACCACCAGGGCGGCGAGGCTCTTGGGCGGCCGCTCGGACAGCACGAGCAAAATGACCAGCTTGCTTGCGTAGAAGCAAACGGGATTGCTTTGGATCCAACGGGGGTGGCTGCAACAGAGGACTTCGAACAAAAGGCCTTGCACTCGCACTTGCACTTGCACTTGCATTTGCTGGTGATCGGTTTCCGCCATATCGTTTAAACCGGCCGGGCTGCTGAAAACCCGTGTTCGACCTACACTCTTAGCCCGAAAGGTAGGAGTGGGGTAGGGTGTAGGTCTCACATAACGACGGTCATTGCGATCCACCAAACCAGAATTCCTTGACCGCCAAGGCTTACGCACACGAGCACTTTCCTTCTCTGTTTCTTCCAACTTCTTCGAGTTCGCACCACTTGAGCATAGCTCACTATAGGCTGGACTGTGAGATAAGCTTTAATGGCGGGCGCGAGTCCTTTGAAGAACTTCTTTGCTTTGGCGAGGTCTTCCTTCAAAGAATGCGGAGCAAAGAAATGAAGCTCCTCGAACTTCGTTGGTACTCCAACACGGACAAAGTTCCTTGAGTCGGAATCATAAACTCGGCTTCCTTTGCATCCTTCACCGCCTCGGGAAAGTAGTTCATACAAAAAGCCTCTTTGAATAACTCCCAAGTTACAACTCCCGCATGCAAACCTTCCAAAAACAGGACGAGTGGAGATCCACCATGCATCGGCTTCTTGTTGCAACTTCGCTCGGCAAACAAAATCTTCGAGCTTCCGAGCATTGCAGATGTCGGAAAGCCTTCTCCAACTCACGAAGCCACTTGTTAGGAAACAAGGGGTCCTTGGTAACACCAGCAAAAGTGGGTACTTGCATCTTGGAAAACTCTCCATCGGACGAGTATGAGGAGTTCCGACTAAACCTCCCGCATTCGGGACTGCGGCATGAGGATTCACATTAGCACCAGCCCGGGTCTCATTATGCGAGTCATGAAACCCACCAACATCCGGTTGAACCGAGCTGCTTGCTTCGTTGCATCATATTGCCCATAATATTGGCAATATCTCCGAAACTTCCAACATTCGGGGCACCGGGGATCTCATGGGTACCCCGATCAACATTTGGTATCCCACCACCTCCATGAGGTACTTCACCACCTCCCCGAGGTACTTCACCACCTCCATGACCACTGGATTCACCACGCCCACTTCTCGGAGTAACCATTTCGCAAAACCGAGAACATCAAAATACCGAATTTCGAAGATTCAACATAAACCACAAGTCCAAATGATTTGAAAACTTAAATCATGCTCAAAAATATCCATATAGTCATCAAACAATATTCCATAAGGCAAAAATCACATTTTCCAAAAATTCAACAGCAAATGAGGTCACTTGTGACCATTGGTCGAGTGGTTGGTCGAGTGACCCGGTCGACCAATCGATCGACCAATGAAGACAGAATACGAAAATTCGCATTATAAGCCTCATTTCCACATTCCAACCTCATTCTAACTTCTTCCAAAGGTGAGAGAGCTCTAGGGAAAATATCCAAGAGTTCCCACAAGTGTTCTTGAGGTGATTTAGTGCTTCAACAACAACAACACAACACACCATCTTCACAAACAAGGTAAATCTCTCATTCTTTCTTCCATTTTCATCTTCTCATGCTTGCATTTCAATAAAACCATGCTTTACTTGTATCCAATGCTAGAAATCATGCTTAGGAATGCTTAGAAACATATTCCCTAGGTTTTAAACACAATGACATGCATAGACAACAAGTTTTAACACATTTGGTGCTCATCTCGCAAAGTTTTATACCGAAATCGATATCTTTAGAAAAATTTCGTTTTCTCTCAAACCGCTTGAAATTTTCGCACGAGATCAAATGCTACATGCTCAAGATGACATTGTAGATAGGTCCATACAATTTGATTTAACCAATTTCAACTTTTCAAAAATCCAATTTTGACCTAAATTGCAAAATCCCCAAATTTCTTCTTGCTGAATTTTTCGCTTTAATCCAAGTTTTCGATCGATTTTCATCAAAACAACTTCATAGACATGAAATTCCAAGTATTGCGCACATGCTAGTATGTTCAAATCAAATTTCCCCCAAATTTGAAATTTTCCGAAAAGTTACGAAAATACCCTTTTGGCTCAAATCTTGAAATAGCACTAATTGGAAATGTCTCTTGTCTCTTCCACGGATACATCATGCGAGAGGGGAGGACGAGGAGGAGGTAGAGGTAGAGGTCGCATCGTAGGTGCTCTCAGGGGCGAGAGGTCGGGTTCCTTTCGAGCCCGGAGAGGAGGTTAGGAGACCGGACCTATTTGACACACCTCGGGCCGAGTTTCATGTACGAGGCCTACTTCAGCTATTGTAACATCGAGATGGGGCGTCTACTTCACTTACACCAGCTCGGAGCCTTCGGGATCCGGCAGAGGTTCGACACTTTACGGTGGACTCACCTCTTCACCGAGGATTTGCCGGTATACCCGGAGCTAGTGAGGTTGTTCTTCAGCAACCTTACTTACACGAGAGGAGGCTCGGGGCCGGGGGACATCCACTCGGACTTGTCCTCGGGAGCGGGGGTCCTTCGGACTCGGATTCGCTTCTCTACCCGGACACCGGCCGAGATCTTGCAGGTTCCTTACTACCCACAGCGGTGTGTGTGGATACCTGCCGGAGCGGACACTGGACAGCCATCCGATGCCGTACGAGCTTCGCGAGATATGCTCTACGCTATGGGATAGCCGCCGATGCTTCACACCGTGGACTAGCGGACGGATGACGGGTTCCCGCACGTATTATCGGTCGCATAGTCGGCCGAAACATCATGCCGAAGCCGGACATCACCATCGGGTCACGGTGATGGAGGCCTTGGTCATTTACCGCATCTACATGGGCTTCGAGATCGATCTTTCTTACATCATTCAGCAGGTCATGCTGGACTTAGTTCTGCGGCCTAGCATGCGGAACCTTTGCTATGGGAGGCTTCGACTTTGATCTTCGGGCATTTCGGGGTGAGTTTCGAGGATACTCCGATGGACACTAGATCACGGGGATACCCCATTGGGACTCGGACCATTCGACGGATGAGACTACATCGGTTAGAGAGATCTCCTGGTCCGGAGGGTGAGGATGATGATGAATCGGAGGATGAGGATGAGGGATCGGAGGATGGAGGAGAGGATATCGGTCCCGATAGTGATGATCGGGCCGGAGATGATCTGAGATATGCGCGAGGGCTGAGCCCGTGCATCACGAGTTTCCTTCATCACACTTCGAGGCGGGTGGCCCTTCACATGCGGTTCCGGAGACTTCGGATCTTGGTGCACAGATGAGATCGATGACTTCCATGCTAGAGAGGATGGAGGTCGGACAGAGGAGCAGATGTACGAGAGGATGGAGTCTCGACAGACGAGATAGAGCATCGGGTGACTCAGCTAGCAGAGGAGTTCGAGCATATAGAGATCGGAGTAGATCACCTAGATAGACCGTACCTTAGGATTTCCCATTTATGCATTTCAGATGTAATCATTGTAAAAACTTTTGAAATTAATGAAGTTCATTTTGTTTCTCTTTAATTATTGTATGTTATGCACTTTTCTTTTCCTTGCATTAGTGTCATTTGTTCAAGTATAATTATGGTATGTTATTCAGAAATGTTCTGTTATGCCTCAAAGTTCAAGTTTCTAATTCAGGTGTTCTATTATTCACTTCTAAGAGTAGAAGAGTCACTTCGGATCAATGACTCGGGAATGTTCAGTTGTTGCCTTTTGTGGTTAGGATCTCCTCGAACCTTGGGCTCCGATACCAATATGTCACGCCCTCCCGGCCCGGTACCCTATCCGGCATACCCGAGAGTGTGATCCACAGCCCGAAGATCGGGTATCGAGTGATCAACCTCCCACATAAACAATAACATAATCATGAACAACCATAACAAGAGTGCGGAAGATAAATCATAGATCCAATAATGAAAGAATGAATCATAAACGAAACGGAATAATAGATATAATCGAGTGTCAAACGGATAAGTAAAGTGAAGCAAAAATCCCACTTTACATCCAAGCGGAAAAGTAGCTCGAAAGAATAAACTAGATAAAAGCTAATCCCAAGTAGCAAGTACATTGGGTAACTAAATTATTCTCCACTTTGTAGACGACATCCTTGTAGGTGTAGATCTCATAGATAGCACAAGGACGCTTCCACTCAATGGTCGGACTAAGCATCGTACGGAGCATAACCACCCGTGGGATCTTCGAGTAATTGTGGTAACCGCAATCACCTTCCCGGAGATATGTCTCTTCGCCTTGCGCTTCCTCATAGGGACCGTCATAGTATTCCGTACCTGCAGGATAGTCTAACAACATTGTACAATAAAGGAATGAGTTTCAAAGAAACTCGGTAAGGCGATTAAAATCCATAATAACATAAATGGCAGAATCCCCGAACAAACACAAATGCAATATGATATGAGACAAACAATGAATGAATGATTCTAACTCTATGTATGCTGGTCTCTATTAGCGGACATGCTTTAAGTCATAGCACCGTACTTCTTTAGGAAAGTCCACTCACATCCTCAACCATTTAAGATATCTTGGATTCCCTCCAACCATTTAAGATATCTCGGGCGACCGATTGGTAATGGGTCCTTCATCCCTCGAGACAAACCTTGGCAGGGGGTTAAGTCAACACACTCTCTCACAACCATTTGGTATAAGTACTTGGCGCATGTCGGGGTAATACCTAGCCAAATGCAAGTCTTCTACTTGGTTACATCAAGTCAGATCCAGATACTTCCATTCCTCGTCCCCGACGATCCTTTCCGGTATCCTTCACACTAGAGTCCTCATAGTCCCTGACTACGGACTCACCAACCCTATCGATCATCCACATATGGTAAACGGGAAGCTCTCACGTCCTTTCACGGGTTGGTTACCGGTCTTAAGCGCCCGTGAGCCCAAGTCTAACCATATGCAACCCTACCAATAAATGGCCCCCACAATGTGATTCCTGTCCTCTCACGGGTTGGTTACCGGTCTTGAGCGCCCATGAATCCCCATTGCTACCACGGGTCGTTCGGTCTCAATACCCCTCCGATTAGGGTCGACATAACAGGACATCCTAGCCAAACACTACTAGACAATCCTATATATGTCATCCAACAGTTTAGGAAGGTGTCCAGAGGGCATCTCCGGAAACATCCCATAATATTCCCGTAGTAGTCCAAGGACAGAAATGTCAAAAGGACACCTCTCCTTTCCAAACCATACGTAAGCATACACATGCATCAATTCATATCATCACATATATGGTAACTCCATATATGGAAAGAAATCAATATTTACAATCATTTGTATAACATTGGTAAGTAAATCATACATGAATCAATTCAATATGAATAAGTAATGCTACTGTAATCAAAGTTATGCAACAAGTAGTATATCATTGTAAGAATCTAATTTAAGAAACATATTAATGATATTCAAATATAGAAACTAGATTCATGCTATCTATGTAATTAAGGAAATAACCATCCTTACCTTTTATAACTCGCAAAGAATCCTAAGAAATCAAGTAAGATCTTGGCAAACTTGAGAAGAAGGTCCTAAACAAGTATATACAACATATTAGGAAAGATCCCTAACAGAAAATATAGCAAAACATCCGAAACGAGACCAATTTGGAGTTGCTTGTACTCATTGGTCGAGTGGATTGGTCGAGTGGTCCAATCGACCAATCAGTCGACCAATGCAGACGAGAACTTATAAAATCAGAGTTTTGAGATATGAAATCCGAATTTGGTGGTTCAAAAGGGTACTAATCAAGGGGTAGACTACATCAGTAGTATTCTAGCATATAGGGGACCTCAAAACACTAATCAAATCAAGGTATCAAGATCCAAATTAGGAAACAAAAAGTTACCATAAATAAATCAAACATGGATCTTGATGAATTTTGAAATAGAAAACAAGGACAAGAACAATAGGAGGATGGATCATTGCTTTCGGTAATGAAAACATGAAAACATGCATAGGTCTTCATGGAATAAGGCTTAGAAGCATAAATCTAAATAAGGAAATAAAACCTACCATATATGTACTATCATGCATCATGAAGAACACATGGTAAGGTAGAAGAGAACAACTAGAATTCTATGGATTATGGATCATAGAAAGAAAACACAACCATTAACCACTAACATGATCAATGAAAGAAGATCCAAAGAGATCAGAATTCAGATTAGGAAATTAACAGAGATTAAATCATGGTTTGATCATGAATCCTTCAAAAGCTTGCAATGATCATGGTTAAGATCATTGTTCTAGCCTTAAATCCTTAGGATGATCATGAGAACATGTTCAGAGATGTTTGCAACAGAGGATGCAGCATCTCTTCTACTGTCTCAACTCAAAAAGGAAAGAAAAACAAAGATGTAGGAGAAGAAGAGAGAGTAGACATACCTTTTGATGCAAAAAGAAAAGTTCCGACGAAGATCCGCCAAGAAAACTCCAAGGATGCAAGAGAGATGACTTGCAGAGGTCTTTGGTTCGTTCCGAGAGGGTTTGGAGGCAGCAAATACGAAGTGGACTCGAGGTTAGACTTAAATAGAGCAAGAATCAACCTAATTGCCAAAGACAGCACCCATTGGTCGAGTGGATTGGTCGATGGCCCGATCGACCAATCAGTCGACCAATGCGATCAACAAGGCCAAAACAGGGAATTGAAGGCCCAGATCAAATCCAAACCTAAAGGGGTTTTGCACACAAGTCAAGTGACTTACCTAGTAGGTAGAAATGCCTTCAAACCAAGATAGAGAGCACTCCAAGTCCATCAACTAATTAGATCTTCATCAGGATTCTGTTTCCATAAATAGAACCTCATCATCAACCTTCATGGATTCAAAGCCAGACACCAAGTCCTCTACTGGGATGGCCCAAAGCTGACTTCTTACTTTACTTCGGGTCATCGGACCTACAAATAACAAGGTTTCCGGGTCAAGGTTAGGGCTGGGTTTCACATTGATTTCGTGAAGAAGGTGCTGCAACCTTGCAACCACCTCTTCTACAAGCTCTTTTGCTTTGATTAAACCTCTCTTCACCCTTTCCATGCTATGATTCTCATACATGATGTTCTTGCTTTCTTATTTTGATTTTTCTCTTCTTTACAACATGAATTCATCTCTTAATCTGATTTTATCTTTCAATTAGGTCTGATTATAGGTTAGTATGTATCTCTAATCTATTGCCCATCATTCCCTTAATTGAATTCCTAAGTTCTTTTGCAATTGCAATCGATTTCATTAATGAACATGATTCTTGCAAGTTTGAACCTAAGGCTTCAAATTGGGGGTTTTCAATTTGACCATTGGATCATGTTGATTCTTGCTACATAGTCTGCTGCTACTATTCCTAACCTATTCCCCAACTAATTCTCTAGCTTCCCTTTCAATTACATCAATTTCTCATGAATGCTAGGATTCTTGTCTTTAGAACATAGGACCTCAATTTGGGGGTTTTCATTTGGACCATTGGATTGTGATAATACTTGCTAGGTAGTGTTCTTACATTGTTATTAATCATCCCTCCAAGTTTTAGATCGATCCGAGCCCCGGAAGACCCATTTCGGACCAAAATCCCCAAAATCCACTATTCTGTCCCGAAGACAATTTTGGTCGATCCTTTTGGTCGATACCATCGACCAAGACCATTGACCAAACTTGTTGCTGACAGCAACCTTGCTCCATTTTGATCCGTTCGACCTCCGATTTTCCCGATTTCTTTTCTAACCTTTCATTTATGTTTGTCTAGGGTCTTATTACCATCTTTGGATCATTCTTTTGAGATTGTTGGATTATCATCATCGTGACTTAAGGTAAGGACGGTTATTGCCATATAACATAGACTGTATGACTTTTACACTGTTGCTGATAACTTAGTAGACATAACTTATTAATTGATTTTAGACATCATATGACTACTGTAGTTACCTTATGACAGTAGCACCATGCTTAGTTACTTGATTTATCATGTTTACTTATTCTTGTCATTTATTTATATACTGTATAATGAGATGTTATGACATGTTTTCAATATGATAATGTATTGTTGATATGTAACGGATGGAAATAAGCATGTGATTGCTTAGGTATGATTTGGGATTGGGGAGTGCCCTACTGGTACTTCTGTCCTTGGACATCGGAGGGAATAGTATGGGATGTTCTCCGAAGATGCCCATCGATGCTCTCCTGGATCATTGGATGACATACATAGGACTTGTCTAGATGTATGGCTAGGATACCTCTGTCGTATCAGACCCGAATCGGAAGGGCATTGAGACCGAACGACCCGTGGTAGTGTATGGTTTGATGGGCGCTCTAGGCCGGTAACCAATCCGGTAGGGGACATAAACCATGCTACGGATACCTGAAAGGGGCCATTTATTGGTAGGGTTGCAAATGGCAAGACTTGGGCTCACGGGCGCTCAAGACCGGTAACCAATCCGTGAGAGAACGTGAGAGCTTCCCGTTTACTATTTGTGGATGACCAATAGGGTTGATGAGTCTGTAATCCGGGATTACGCTGACTCTAGTGTGAAGGATACCGGAAAGGATCGTCAGGGGCGAGGAATGGACATATCTGGAACTGAGTTGATACGATTGAGTAGATGACTTGCATTGGGCTAGGCTTTTCTGGGACATGCGCCAATACTTATACCAAACGGTGATGTGAGAGAGCGGTGACCGATTCCCCTACCATGGTTCTTTTTTGAGATGACTTTACTGAACTTCCCCGGGCAGACCCAAGATATCTTGTATGATTAAGGGGAGTGACTGACAACCCAAAGAAGTATGGTGCTATGACTTAAAGCATGTCTACCCTAGAGACTAGCATACATAGAGTTAGAATCATAATTGCATCATGTGTTTCATATCATATTGCATCATGCTATGTTTTGTATCATGTATCTATGTTATTGTGGAATAATTTGCCTTGCTGAGTTCTTTTGAACTCACTCCTTTTGCAACATTTTTGTTAGACTCTACTGCAGGTACTACTACTGTTGACTATGATGGTCAATACTTTGAAGACCAAGTTGATGACCTGTACCCTACTGGTCACGGTGTACAAGTTGGTGAAGACTAGCAGTCCGAGATTGGGACTTATCTGGAGCAGTTCGGCCCTTGCACTTGTGTGCAAGTATTGGGATATCGTCCCATTTTCTTTTAACCTTTTATTTGATTCGTCGAGACCGTAGTTTAGTTTGTTCCCTTGTCATTTTGGGAACCGGTTGTAAACCTAAATTTTAAATCGATCTACCTTTCGCTAATATTATAGGACGGGTTTCTTCCCTCCTTTTCACACTTGATTGTTTATTCTAATGAAATCCTTTCTGCACTCTGATGTTATTCGTGAAACCTTCTGAGATCTTTTCTAGACTTTTATTATTAAATTATTTGAATACAAGGAATTGTTCTTGCTTTTGATTATATTATTGTGCTAAGTGACAATGATCGTTCCTAAACTTGATCGGCGGGATTGTAATTCACTCCCCGGGTAATCCAGATAGGGTATCCCCTTGGTGGATTTAGGGCGGGATGTTACACTCTACATATGGTTGTTCGACATTGATTATTATATTGGTTCATTTCTTTCCGCACTCTGACTATGTTGTCATTCTCTTCTTCTTATCTTGATCTTGTGGTTTATATAATGTTACATTGATTATATCTTGTTCATGATTATGTTATTGTATATATGGGAGGATGATTTCCTCGATACTTGATCTTCAAGGCTGTGGATCACACACTCAGGTATGCCAGGTAGGGTACCGGCTGGGTGGATGTGACAGGATAACATAAAAAGAAAGGAATGATTCTGATGAACTCAGTAAGGATAACACATTTTTCATCCATATGTCAACACAATCAGCAATGCATATATGATATGAATGATATGCAATAGTATGAATGCGACTAAGATCTAACTATGCAAGCCTCTAGTCAGTTGACATGCTTTAAGATATAACACCAGCCCTCCTCTGGGTAGGTCTAGTCACTCTGATCCCTCACGGACTGATTACCTCTATTGGGATCCTGGGTAAAGGGGTAAAGTCATCATTAGGCATCCATGGCTGGAGATTAAGTCAACACTCTCTTACCACGACCATTGGCATGAGTACTGGTGCATGTCAGGGTTTCTAATCCAATGCAAGGTCATACTGGTAACACACTATATGAAGTCCAGATACTTCCCCTATGGCACTAACCATCTTGGTTCCGTAACCTTCGCAACCTAGGAATGAGAACCCTCACAGACTTGCTACCGCTGTTGGACTCCACTCCCTAACCCTATGGTCGTCATCCACATATTATTGGGGTGGAAAGCTCTCATGACTCCTCACGACACCCCAGGCCACTCCTTGGATGTCCATGAGCCCAACCCTAACATATGCAACCCTACCATTGGATGAACAACAGTGGACCATTGAGTCACTACACAAACTGGTTACCGCTGTAGGATGAAATAGAGTCATGTCACCATTGTCACGGGTCATTTGGCTTCAATTCCCCTTCCAAAAGGGTAATAGCATGTAGGGTACCTAGCCATGCAATTCTAGACTCCCTAGGTATGTCATCCAACAATCATGATAGTGCTAGAGGAATTAGTGAGCATGTGTCCCATACCACAGCCCTCTAATACTTCAAGTAAAGATACCCAATTGGATACCCCTTTCCATCACAACTACACCAAATCATTCAAGATCATATCATAACCATTCAACCAATATCATGAAGTGATTCAGTATATAAATATAACACAAACAACAAGTATATAACAATATTAAAGTGAATTAAACAACTACAACAATGTAAATGGTTAATGAATAATACAAAAAACAACTGATTCATCATATACATCTCATTGCATATAAACAAGATAATGTGTCCTTACCTGTAATTAAGTAAAAGCTTACTGGAATGAAATCAAACCACAATTATAAGACTTCCAGTAAACTCAGAGAACACCTAAACATAGGGTTACAAGAATGTATAAGAGTCATGAGTCAAACCAAAGCAAAAACTCAACTCACACAGCAACTGTGACCCAGTCACTTGGGCCGGTCGCTTGGGTCAAGTGACCGCCTTGAGCAACCTCCTCAATTACAGACAGTTTCCAACTCTGAAATTCAGACTTCTGATCATCCAATTTCAATCTAGTTTTGGGATGATCTTAATCTGAATTCCAAATGTAACAAATCTATAATAAAGGTGCAAATAAAAAACCTAAAATTGACACAGATCTATAACCCAAATCATCTCCCTTGATTAGATCCATCCTTTATTTGAATGTAGGGATTCGTTTTGGACCAGGGTCTCCTCAAGAACATTGAAAAGGGAATAGAACTAATCACAAAAGGTTATCACCAACAAGAGGAGATGGATCTACACCATTCCAAAGTTGAAAGAAGAGAACTGAGTGAAGGGGATTCACTTACCTCAACCAGATTTGCAAACAGACAAGGGAAACAGATCCAGATCGCAAACCAAGCTTTCCTCACCTTCCAGCACGTGTTCTGTACCTCCTAGACGTCCACATCAGCAATCCCGAATATAATAATGAGTTAAAAACACGGGGTTGGCTATTTATAGAGGACAAGGGCAAATTAGGGCAATTTCCTGCAAGCAGACCAAGGCGGTCGCTTGCAGTGGTTGATTGGCCCAATCAATCACCTTAAGCAACCGCCCCCTAGTACATTGTTGTACTTGAGTGCTTTGCTCAAGGGATTGACTCCCAACCTCAACCTAACCCTAAACAACACATGGGGAGGTCTTACCTTCATTCTGGACATCTCCAAACACCTCTTGCCTTCTACTAGAGATCCAACTTCCCAGCAAGGCAAGTTCTTCATCAAGAGAATCCAGATCCATGGATTCAGGGTATGGATCATGGAATTTTATCCGGACACTCCACAACTTAACCAGACTTGACCTTCGCGTTATCGGACCTGCAATACAGATTATGGGTTAGAATTATGGGGGTTGTTACATTAGGTCTCTGAGTGCAATTATGGGAGTAATGACTCGCCTTTCCATAGTTAAAGCAACTAACATCCCTAATGTTGAGGTAGGAACTGTGGGTCTTTGATTACTCACTATTGGACAAGGATTAGCATACACCGGTCCAGTACCTTAACATCTTGTAGCTGAACGCATCGGTCCACTACTAGATCCATAACTCGAATAAGAGCTAAAACCAGAACTAGCACCTGTAGGTTGAAAAGTAGGTGTAGGATATGGAGTAGGCCTAGAGAATCTTCGATTATGGTCCACCAGATTGTTTTGATTCACTACGGATCTCTGGAGCTAATAATGCTCTCTCATTATCTTCAACTTTCTTGGCATTCTGCAACATCCTGGTTAGATCTTGCATTGTGGACATGGGTGGTAATTGGGATGAACACATCGCTTTGGTTGAGTTTGCCTATAACAATAGTTATCAAGCAACTATAGGCATGGCTCCATTCAAGGCCTTGTATGGAAACACTTGTAGGACACCCTTGTATTGGATTGAGACTGGTGAAAGAAAAGTGTTAGGTCTGGAAATGATTGAAACTAAAAGTGCAATGGTGGACATGATAAGAGAAAGCATCAAATCGCCCAGTCAAGACAAAAATCTTATGCAGATAAGAGAAGGACCGATTTGGAATTTCAAGTTGGGGAGGAAGTTTTTCTAAAAGTGTCACCTATGAGGGGTGGGATGAGATTCAATGTTAAAGAAAAGCTTAGCCCTCGGTTCATCAGACCTTATGAGATTCTTGATAAGGTTGGACCTATTGCGTATCATTTGGCCTTACCTCCATCTCTTGCTGGAGTTCATAATGTTTTCCATACATTAATGTTTCGGCAATAGATAGAGAATCTGGAACACATACTACAACAAGAACCTGAAGGACTTAGTGCTGATCTTTCTTATAATGAAGAGCCGGCCGAAATCCTAGACAAAAATGACAAACAGTTGCGGAATCGGACCATTCCCTTGGTGAAGATTCGGTGGAAGAACCACACCCCTGAAGAAGCTTTTTGGGAGAAGGAAGAAGATATGAAAAAGAAATTCCCCTATCTTTTTGGAAACCTAGGTATGCTTTCAATTTCGAGGAAGAAATTTTTGAGGGGGAATGTGAATTCCAGCCCAAACCCTAACCCGAAAATCCATTTGTTTGTAGGTCCGAAGACCCGAAGTGAAGGTAGAAGGCAATTGTGGGCCATCTCAGTGGAAGACATGGTGTTTGACCCAAAACCCATGGAGAATGATGATGGAGTTCCCTATATGGAAACCTTATCTGATTTGGGGAAGAAATTGCATCTTGATGTTGAAGAGCTTGGTTGATGGACTTGAGGCCTAGTTGGACATGTTTTGGAAGGTCCCTCAATGCTAGGTAAGTCACTTGTTGAGTTGGGAGAAGCCCCATTGAAGTTTTTGAGGTTTGGATCTTGAAATCCCTGTTTTTGGGATTGTAGTCAGTGCTGGTCGATCACCTAGTCGATCAGATTGAGTGACCAACAGAGACAAGGGCTTACGGGTAAATCTCTGATTTTTAGGTTTTTGATGCTCTATTTATTAGAACTTCGTGGTAACATATTGTTCCTAAGCCTCTGGAGAACGTGGGAAGCCTCTCTCAAAGCATTCTTCCTCCTTAAGGTTGGTATTCACTCCTACTCACACTTCATCTTCTATTCTCTTTGACTAGGAAGATGATCATATGTCATTCCCATGACTGGTCCTCCAATCCCTGCTATTCTAGAGGGGATCTCTATACATTCTATGACTTTGGGAATCTCCACATGATGATTTCGAAGGGAAATCAAGTGTGATCTTCATGATTGAATATCCCTTCTATGTTTTTGATTTCTAAAGCATGCTAGATCATTCCCATGATTATTTCTATCTAATATCTACTGTTGTTTTCTTTCTAGAGTGAATTCTCATTCTCTCTAGCCTCTGTGTAGAATTTCACAGATTGATTTTAGTAAATCCTAGTTTTTGATTAATTTAGAATTCTACTCTAATGATCATAGTTGATGTCAAATCTATGCTAGATAGTTTTAGTCTACTGTTCTAGAGTTTCCCTTAAAATTTCGGAGTTGTTTTGAATCCTAGAAGTTGAGTTTCGAATCAAAATTTATGGTTTTTGTCTGTACAGAACATTGCTGGTTGATCACCTGGTTAGTCACATGACAGACCACCAGACCGACCAACAGTGTCAGAGATAGCAAGTGTGGCCTGTTTTGGTCCGTTTCACTTCCAATCTTTGAGGGTTTGTTCCTAATGCTTAACCTATGTTTGTTTAGGGTTTATTTGCTAATTTTAGACCTATCCTCGTTCTTTTCTCCAAGATTCTTCGAAGTTAAATAAGGCAAAAAATTTTGTTCCCTAATAACCTAAAATACATGTTTCCTTGTATTTGATTCGAATTGGATGATCATACTAATGTTCTTATAATTTTTTTATAGTTATATTGCTGCTGTAATTACTGTAACTACAGTAGGACTCGTTCATGTAATTCAATTGTTATTTTGATCATGTATGATTGGTTATTTTCCTGTGTATTGAATTATCAGTTGTGCTTATGAATGACTGGTTTGGAATGTGATTGCTTAAGTGTAATTGGGGAATGGGGAATGTCTTTTTGACGTTTTTGTCTTTGGACACCAATGGAGGTGGTATGGGACACTTTCCTATGGTACCCCTTGACTCTTTCCCGGATTATTGGTTGACATACCTAGGGCTTGTCTAGCTATGTTTGGCTAGGATTACCCTATTATATTAGACCTGATTTGGAAGGGAATTGAGACCAAGTAACCCATGGCAGCAATGGGGATTTATGGGCATTCAAGACTGGTAACCAACCCGTGAGAGAACATGAATCACATTGTGGGGGCAATTCATTGGTAGGGTTGCAGTAGTAGACTTGGGCTCATGGGCACTCAAGATCGGTAATAACCAGTGAGAGGACATGAGAGCTTCCCGTTTACTACTTGTGGATAACCAATAGGGTTGATGAGTCCGTAGTCCAAGTTGGTTGTAGCCCTAGGATACAATGACTTTAGTGGGAAAGATACCGGAAAGGATCACGAGAGGTGAGGAATGGAAGTATCTAACCCCTGACTTGATATAACTAAGTAGAAGACTTGCATTGGGCTAAGATTAACCCTATCATGCACCAATACTCAGACCAATGGTGAAGTGAGAGAGCGGTGACCTAAACCCTAGCCATGGAATGTCCAAGAGGGATGTAGGATCTAGGTACCACCAGAGAACCCAAGATACCGAGATGGTTGAGGGAGAGTGATTTGAGACCTACCTAGAGGAGTATGGTGTTATGACTTAAAACATGTTTACCATTAGAGACCAACATACATATTGTGACACCCAGCCCAAATCTAGCCCGAAGACCCGATCTGTTTTGGGTGAAGTCGGGTTTTGTTTAATGTTGACTTTGAAGTTTGATCGTGATTTCAGTTTTACTATCTTTTAAAATCTTAGGAAGCCATGCTAGACCTTTCCCTTAGGTTTGATCCAATGTCCCAAAATGAGGAAGATGTATTTGTGGGCCATCTCAGTAGAAGATATGGTGTTTGACCCAAAACCCATGGATATTGATGATGGTGTTTCCTTATGGAAACCTTATTTGATTTGGTGTTGAACTATTTATTTGTGAAGAAGAACTTGGTTGATAGACCTAAAGCTTAGTTGGACCTGGTTTGAAGACATCCCTCCATACTAGGTAAGTAGTATGATGTGTTGAAAGAAGCCCATCCAAAAATATTGAAGTTAGGCCCATTAAATCCCTATTTTTGAACAAGCTGTCCAGGCAGTGGCATTTTGGTAAATATCTGTTTTGAAGGTTTTCAAAAGCTTTATTTCTTTTAATTTCGTAGTAAACTATTCCCACCATGTTTCTAAACCTCTTGATAGCGTGGGATCGACCGTTGAACTTCCTCTTTGGCAATCAATCAACCACTGGGGGCAGTTTGGTCAGTTTGGTGAAACCCTAGTAACTCTTGAACTCTTTGTGCTATTTAAAAGGGGGAACTCCATGTGTTTCACTCTCAATCTGTTTCTAAGCCTTGGGAGAACGTGGGAAGATCCCTAGAACCTCTCCTTCGAAGTCAAGGAAGATCCTCAAGCATCTCTTCAAATTTCTTCATCGGTTCCTCTTCTAAAAGGTTAGTATTCAATTCCTTTCTTCTTTAATTCATTCTTTCTTCTCTACTTCTGATTTTCTGATCATGAGAAGGGTATTACACTACTGTAATGACCTCTTCTTTAATTCTTTTAGCCCTAGAGTGAATTCCACAATTCACTCTATGTTCTTGAAGCCATATGGCGATGATTCTTGAATTTGATTCCACCAAAGCTCTTAATGATACTTTCCCTAATTTTCAACCTATCTTTATGATTGTGGGGAAGGTCTCATATTATTACCATGGCCTTCCCTTGTGTCCTCATGATTGAGGGGTTGATCCCTAATATTCCCTTGGACCTTTGGAAACCAAAATGGTGAGATTTTGAGGGGAAATTCTTGAGTAACCTTCATGAGAGGGTAACCAATTGGCAACCCTTTTATTTTCTATTAATTCATTTGGACCCTCCCCAAAACCTTTATTGATTGTAAATTCTTTGCCCTAAGGGTGAATCTTTATTCTCCTTAGTCTTTTCGTGGGATACACGGATTCTTGTTAGTAATCCCTAATTGTATGATTTGAATTTATTTCCCTTCACTTTAATTGATAACCTTATTTTCTCTCATTAGTAGACCCTTCCTAATTCCATTCTTTATTTTGAAATACTAATGAGATGTTCCCTTATCTATCTTGGGTTGTTTTTGTGGGAGTTAATTATGGGTCCAACTCTCATGAGAGGTAACCATATCTGAAACCCTAATGTTCTTTTATCTGTTGGAAACTTCCCAACACTTTTTCAGATTGTGCATTCTTTGTTTCTCTTTCCCATGGGTGAATCTTGATTCGTTGTTTCTCTTTCCCTTGGGTGATATTTGTGTTAACCTAAACTTGATCAATATATTTTCTTCATGATCCATGTTTAACCTAATTAGGATTTCTAATTATTCTTTCTTCGTTCTTGTTCTTGTTTGAGATCAAGAAAAAGATGATGCATCCTTGCAACCATCTATTCCATGATCTCATTCTATTCTTTGAGATCTATGATCATCATCATGATCTTAACCCTAGCTAATAGATTTTTGAAACCTTAACCCTAACCCTTGAATGATCTTTCTGGAAACCTTTTGTAACCTTCCATGTGAGGGAAACCTCATGGGTAATGTTTCTATTAACCTAAACTAGATTTCCTATGATTTCTTGTTATTTTCTTGATAACAATCATTCCCTCTCTTTCTGTGATCATAACCTTTTCATGAGCCATATGTTATAATGAAACCCTAACCCCTTTATTATAGACTATTGAGATTCATTTTCGGACTAAGATCTCCCCCATGTCTTCATTTGGGTTAGGTTGTACTTGGTCTTCAACCCCATGAGCAAAGCACCCTTGTATAACAATATACATGGGGGCGGTTGCTAGTGGCGGTCGATTGAACCAAGCGACCGCCTGAAGCGACCGCCCGGTTCTGTTTTTGGGGTTTTGCCCTATTTTGCCCCCTGATCGTTATAAATAGCATCCCTCGCCCTATTAACGCATTATTATGTTCGGGATTGCTATTTTGGGCGATTAGAAGGCTGTGGAAACGTACGGGATTCAGGTCTGAAGTGTTGTTAATGATATGAAACCTTTTCTCTTCTCTTCTTGGTGATTTTGATTAAGGTAATGAATCTCCATTTGCAATTCTCTTCTTTTTAACCTCTGATTGATATGAACCCATCTCCTTTTTGTTAGTGGTTACCCAATTGATTTGTTGTACTCCCTTTCCAATGTTCTTGATGAGATCCTATCCAGAAACGAATCTCTGCATTTGTTAATGGATGGATCTAGTCAAGGGGAGAGTTTCTGGGGTAATCCATTTATGGTATTTGTTAGGTTTCTTATCACCTAGTGTCTCTTGGAGTGTTAGATTCGAGACTTTGGCCATGATCACTCGAAAACTGGATTGAAAACGGATGATCAGAAGCCTGAGTTTCGGATTTGAAACTCTCTGTTTTTGGGGCGGTCACTAGTGGCGGTCGCTCAACTTAAGCGATCGGCTCAAGCGACCGGCCAGTTTTCAGTGTCTGTGTAAGTTTGATTTTGGATTTGTTTTGACTCTTGACTCTTATACATTCTTGTAACCCTATGCCTAGGTGTTCTCTGTTTCAAATAAAAGTCTTATAATAGTTTTTGGATTGCAAGTTAGAGGACTTCTACTAAATTACAGGTAAGGACATGCATTCTTATTCATATGCAATTACATATACATGATGATTCTGTTGTTCTATTTACTATTCTTTGATCATGTAACTTGCTGTAATTCTATAAAGCATGTGAATCTTATTGTACACTTGTTGTTTGTGGTATTCCTTGATGTACTTCATCTTTCATTATATTGCACAACTATTCATGGTATGATAAAGAGTGATTGTAGTGTAGTTGTGATGGAAGAGGTATTCCTTTGGGATATCTTAGCTTGGGATATCAGAAGGCTGTGGAATGGGACACATGCCTGTTGATGTCTCCAGCACTATCATGATTACTGGATGACATATTTAGGAGAGTCTAGAATTGCATGGCTAGGTACCCCACATGCTATTACCCTTTTGGTAGGGGAATTGAAGCCGGGTGACCCGTGACAATGGTGACGTGACTATGTTTCATCCAACAGCGGTAACCAGTCCATGCGGAGACTCAGTGGTCCACTGTTGGTCATGTAATGGTAGGGTTGCATATGTTAGGGTTGGGCTCATGGACGTCCAAGGAGCAGACCGGGTGTCGCGAGGAGTCATGAGAGCATCCGCCCCAATAATATGTGGATGACCATAGGGTTAAGGAGTGGAGTCCAACAGAGGTAGCTAGTCCGTGAGGATTCACACTTCTAGGTTGCGAAGGATACTGAACCGAGTTGGTTGGTGCCATAGGGGAAGTATCTGGACTTCATATAGTATGTTACCATTATGACTTGCATTGGATTAGAAACCCCGACATGCGCCAGTACTCATTGCCAATGGTTGTGGTGAGAGAGTGTTGACTTAACCCCCAGCCATGGTTTGAGAGCCAGGTGTGGACTTACCCCTTTGCCCAGGATCCCTACAGAGGTAACCAGTCCTTACCGGATCAGAGTGATGAGACTTACCCAGAGGAGGGATGGTGTATATCTTAAAGCATGTCAGCCATTAGAGACTTGCATAGTTAGATCTTAGTAGCATTCATATTTCGCATACCATCCATATCATTTCATCTGTGCATTCGTGGATTGTATTGACATATATATGAGAATTGCTTGTTCCTTACTGAGTTCGTTGGAACTCATTCCTTTCATTGTATGTATTATATAAACTGTACAGATGGTTGCACAATGTCGGAAGTTGGAGATGATTCATATGAAAGAGCTTTCTCGTATGAAGCTGATGTGAGACAGACAGTGGTACATGGACTTGCAGAGCATGAAGCCTCTTGAAAATGAAGATTATTCAGTTATTCTTTTTGCTTCCGCTGAACTCGATACTACTTTTGATTCTTGATCTTCCTTCTTTCGTTCGTTCTTGGATATTTATTGAAGTATTTGGACTTCTGTAACCTTTTTATTGATTATTGTACTATTCTTGCTCTTGATTCATGTATTTGTATTTATTATTATTGATAGACTAAAACCATGGATCCTGTGACGGATTGCCCCCACGGGTTGTCGGGCGGGTAACCCGGGCCTAGCGGGCGGGGTGTGACACATATAGTTAGAAGCATACTTGCATGTCTGTCACATATCATATTTCATCTTGTATGCTTTGCTATCATGTTATATGTGTTATTGTGGAATGAACTGCCTTGCTGAGTTTTTTTGAACTCACTCTTTTTTGCAACAACTCTGTTAGATCTATCTACAGAGCTGGTGACTATGAAGGACAACTATATGAGATTGCCCCGAATGACTCATACTATTCCCAAGGTGCTAACAGTAATGACTACGACGGTGAAGACTACCATGGTGACTATGGAGCGTATCAAAATTAGTCCAACACTATTGCTAGTGCAGCGGTACTGGGAAATTGAGACTTATACTCATAGAAGGATTTGGTTTAAGTTTAAAGAGATATTAGTTTAGGATTCGTTTGCTTCTTTTCTTTCCATTTTTGGAATCGGTTGTAATTTCCTTTTAGTTCGAGCTACTTTTCCACTGCAATTGTAGAGTGATTTTCTGCTACACTCTACATTTGATTTATTCTATTGGTATCATTTTTTGCACTCTAATTATATTGTAAACTCTCTTTAAATCTTCTCTTAATTATTTTTATAATATTTAAACATTGATTTAGTCATGTTCTTGATTGTATTATTGTAAATGTGGGAGGTTGATTTCCTCAAACTGGTCTTTGGGGCTATGGATTACACACTCAAGTATGCCAAATAGGGTACTAGCTGGGTTGATGTGACATTTGGCGGCACTATCTATTTGGGGAAAGAATTGTCATCAACACTAATCATAAGATTTTAAAGTACTTCTTCACCCAAAAGGAGTTGAATATGTGGCAACGTAGGTGGTTAGAACTGGTGAAGGATTATGATTGTGACATTCAATATCACCCTAGAAAAGATAATGTGGTCACTGACGCTCTTAGCAGGAAAAGTAAGAGAGAAATTTTTGATTTGAATGCTTTGAGTAAACCTCTTTTGTTTTCTATTCAAGAACTTGGTCTAGAAATTGTTCCAGAAGGGTCTGAAGTGGTGCTTGTAGCTATGATAGCAAGATCCACTTTAAAAGACAGAATAATTGCCTTACAAGATTCAGATCCTAAATTGAAGGGGAAGATTTAGAAGATTTCTTCTAGTCCTGAAACATAACCTGATTTCTATATGTCTACTGATGGTGCATTAACCTATAGAGGAAGACTATGTGTGCCAGCAGTTGATGAACTTTGGAAAGAGATTTTGAAAGAAGCACATCAGTTAGTTTTCACTGTGCATCTAGTAAGTACAAAGATGTATAGAGATCTAAGAGAGCATTTTTGGTGGATAGGTTTAAAGAACGGCGTGAAAGATTTTGTGGTCAAGTGTGACACTTGCCAACATGTTAAAGCAATTCGAAAGCCACAATTGGACTTCAGCAACCTCTTCTTGTTCCTAGTTGGAAGTGGGAAGACATAATCATGGATTTTGTTAGTAGCTTACCCCGAACCAGCAAAGGAATGATATTGTGAAATCCTGCAAAACCCTAATCCGAAAATCCTTAGTGAAGATCCCATTTTTGGAAACCCTGATGGACTTTGTAAGAAGATGTAATAGAATTGGTGTTGGACTGGAAAGTGGACCATGAATACAATGATGATACCCTTAGAAGGTCCTATAGAACCAGGTAAGACCCCTTTCTTAAGTTGGAAAAGGACCTAGGTGAAGCTTGTGGGTTTCGGAAACTAAAGGACCAATTTGACCAAGAGGCACTACCTTGGTCGATTGCCTTGGTCACCCAAAGTGACCAAGCCAAGCAACCAAAGCAGGTCCAAGGCAAAATTGTCACATTTTGGAAAATTAGGTTTTCGGAGCCCTATATATTCAAACTTCGATCTAATTCGTACCACTTTGCTTCTTAGCTATTGGAGAACATGAGAAGAACCCTAGAGCTTCCTCTTCAAGGCCAAGGTAGATCCCAAGCATTTGTGAGAGATTCCTCCATTGAATCTTCTGCTACAAGGTTAGTATTCGCTTCTATTCTGTCTAGATCTACTCTCTCTACTATTTCAACCCATTGTTGTGATTGTGAGGAAGGACTTATACTACTGTAAGATCTTTGATCCTCTTAGTCTTAGAGTGAATTCTCATTCACACGATTCTTACCATGGACAACACGGTGTGATTTCGGTATTAAACCTAGTATAATCTTCATGATCTTAATTCTACTTGTGTTGTTTGACCTCTAACCTGTCACACCCCACCCGTTGGTATTGGTTCTGCCCGACAACCCGTGGGTGCAATCCATCACAGGATCCACGATTTTATCATCAATAACAATGAATGCAAGTAATAATAATCAAGAGCAAGAGTAAGTTCAAATAATTAATTATAAAGGATTACAGGAGTCCAAATACTCCAAAGAAATGAATCAAGGAACGGAATCGAAGTAACCAAGTTCAAAAATTTATCGAGTTCATTGGAAGCAATTATTAAATTAAAACAATTTCAATCCAGCAGCTCGCTCATGGGCTATAACTTTTGCTTCAGTCCTAGCAATATAGGGAGTTCTCTAGCTTTGCTCCAAAGACTTCTCAAAATGTTGAGCGATTTGTCTCCTTCTGCCATCAATGGGTGCTATAAGTGCACTTCATGTATCCGCAAGAGGCTTTATGACATACATCTCTGTCTCCCACTGACGATACCACATTCTCTTCACAGGGGTTGCTCTAGTCATACAGAACCTCTCCTGATTCGGCAAACCCATCTGTATAATATAATGTGACTACAAAGAAAAGGAATGAGTTTTGATGAACTCAGTAAGGAAAACACATCTCACATACATATCGACAGTATATCAAAGTAAGCACATATGTAAAGAATGATATGCAAATACATGGATGCAACTAGAACTAACTATGCAAGTCTCTATGTGTCACATCCACCCAAGGGGTACCCTATCTAGATTACCCGGGGGAGTGATTCACGGTCCCGCCAATCAAGTTTAGGAACGATCATAGCCACTTAGCACAATAATATAATCATAAGCAAGAACAATTCTTTGTATTCCAATAGTTTAATAATAAAAGTCAATAAAGGATCTCAGAAAGATCACAAGAACATCAGGGTGCGGAAATGATACAAATAGGATAAATCGTCAAAGTGTGAAAAGGAGGGGAAAACCCATCCTATAATTATAGCGGAAGGTAGATCGACTAAAATTAAGGGTTATAACCATGGAAGGAAATTTCGGCGAAATTCGCCAGTTTCGCCCCCTGGCGAAACGAAACCAGGGGCGAAACCGATATCTGGCGATATATCGCGAGATATCGCGAGATATCGCGATATTTCGCAATATTTCAAAAATTTTATTATTTTATTATTTGTGATTTTATGTTATTTCTTGCACTTTTTAGGCGATTTCTCTCGCGATTCTATCACAATCTTACCAATTCTATCCCAATGATTCAAGACTCAAAATTTAATGTGCTAAATGTAAATAGGAGGACAATATACACAGAATAATTTATAAATAGGAAGACATTTTATAGCAAAATTTTCAAAATTAATGATCAATCTTACCAACTATATTCAAGTAATCTAGTCCTCAAAAGTCAACATGCCAAATGTGGTTAGGGAAGAGTATATACATGAAATAATTTATGGAAACAATTTAAATTATGAAGGGATTTTGTAATATAATTGTCGGTTAATGATTCCAACTATATCCGAATGATTTAGGCCTTAGAAGGTAACACGTTAAATGTGGTTAGGCAGGAGATTTAAATGGAAATATTTATAGAAAATAATTTAAATTTACCACATATTTGCATCAAATTAGGATAGGCATCAAATTTGGGTTCAAAATGACCAAAAATACCCCTAAAACTCGTGGGCAAAAATTATCGAAAGTCAACATGCCAAATGTGATTAGGGAAGAATGTATACATGAAATAATTTATGGAAACAATTTAAATTATTAATGAATATTGTAATAGAATCTTTAGAGTGAATGGATAATCATTCCAATTATGTCTGAATGATGTAGGCCTCAGAAGGTAACTTATTAAATGTGGCTAGGTAAGAGAATTAAAATAGAATAATTTTTAGGAAATAATTCAAATTTACCACATATTTGCATTAGATTAGGATAGACATCAAATTTACCAAAATTATTAAATAAAATATCCAAAAAATAAGGAGGCGAAATTTTATATATGGGGGGCGAAATATCGCCGAGATCTCGGCGATATTTCGCCCGAACTTCCCGAACTTTCGTTCCCTGGTTATAACCAGTTCCCAAAATGTCAAGGGAACAAACTAAACTACGGTCTCGACGAATCAAATAAAAAGTTAAGAAGAGAATGAGATGATATCCCATCCCTAGCACCCAAGTACAAAACCGGACTACTCCAGATAAGTCTCCATCTCGGACTACTAGTCTTTATCAGCCTGTTCACCGTAACCAGTGTGGTACGAGTCACCAACTTGGTCTTCAGAGTGTTGACTGTCATAGTCAATAGTAGTAGTACCTGCAATAGAGTCTAACAAAAGATGTTGCAAAAAGGAGTGAGTTCAGAAGAACTCAACAAGGCAGTTATTCCATAAAACATAAGCTATATGATACAAACCATAACATGATGCAATATGTTATGAAACACATTGATGCAAGTATGATTCTAACTCTATGAATGCTAGTCTCTAGTATCTTTCTGGTATCCTTCACACTAGAGTCATGGATATTATCCACTGGACTGACCAACCCTATTGGTCATCCACAAATAGTAGACGGGAAGCTCTCACAGATATGACCCACCGATCCTCGAAAGCCCGTGAGCCCAAGTCTATCCATTTGCAACCCTACCAATAAATGGCTCCCACAATGTGATTCATGACCTCTCACAGATCATTTTACCGATCTTGAGTGCCCATAAATCCCCACTGCTACCATGGGTCGTTTGGTCTCAATGCCCTTCCGATTCGGGTCTGATATGACAGGGACATCCTAGCCAAACAACTAGACAATCCTATGTATGTCATCCAATAACCTGGGAAAGTATCGATAGGCATCTTCGGAGAACATCCCATACTATTCCCTCCGATGCCCAAGGACAGAAGCGTCAATAGGACACTCCCCGATCCCAAGTTATACCTAAGCAATCACATATTCAAGTCCATCATATCGCATACATTTGATACATCATCATGATAGAATTTAAATCATAGCATTGAAATGATCCATCATATATACAAGTAGCAAGAATAATAAATCCTTATAACAAGAGTTTATGAAATCACAATACTACTGTTCTAAAACATGTATAGCAGTCCTATGATATTCAAAAGCAATTAAGAGGCTATGTTCACTAAGTCATGAGCATCAAGACATAAGTACATAGCCTATGTATTTATGGCAATAACCATCCTTACCTTAAGTTGAGTTGATGACGATCCAAGGGTTACAAGGGAATAATCCAATAATAGTGTTAAGACCCTAAACAAACATAAATAAGAGATTAAAGAAGAAATCGGGAAGATCGGAGGTTGAACGGGTCAAAACTGGGTGAAGTTGCAGTCAACAACATGTTTGGTTGATGCTCTTGGTCGATGGTGTCACATCCACCTAGCCGGTACCCTACTTGGCATACCCGAGTGTGTGATCCACAGCCCCGAAGATCAAGTATCGAGGTAATCAACCTCCCAAATAGACAATAACAAAATCATGAACATAAATAATCAATGTACAAAGTATGATCAAAAGATCCAAATAAGGGAAGAATAAATCATATATCACCAGAGTGTGAAAGACAATCAATATGTCTAAATCATAAAGTAAAGTGAGGCGGAATCTCACTCTACAAACAGTGGAAAAGTAGATCGCAAATCAAAAGAAGATTACAACTGGTTCTAAAGACAAGAAAGAAAGATAAAATCAAACTAAGCTAGAGTCTTTTCTACTTTATAAAGAACGTCTTCATAAACATAGACTTCATCAATCACGCTCAAACTCTCCTACTCCATAGTAGGGCTAATCCTGGTACAAAGTAGGACCACTCGAGGAATCCTCAATGTAATCTTCATAGTTGCCAACACCTGGCATGAAGTACGCTTCTTCAGTTTGCGCTTCCTCATATTGACCTTCATAGTCATCAATACCTGTAGATTAATCTAACAAAAGATATTGTACAAAAAGGAATGAGTTTCAAAGAAACCCAGTAAGGCAGTTAATCCATAACAACATAAATAGCAGGATTTCAAAGCAAAGTAAGATGCTATATGATATGAAACACATGATGCAATATGATTCTAACTCTATGTATGCTGGTCTCTATTGGCAAACATGCTTTAAGTCATAGCACCGTACTTCTTTAGGAAAGTCTCAATCACTCATCATCAATTGGTAATGGGTCCAGCATCCCTCGAGACATTCCATGGCTGGGTTAAGTCACCGCTCTCTCACATCACCTTTGGTCTAAGTACTAGCGCATGTCAGGGTCAAAGCCTAGCCAAATGCAAGTCTCCTACTTAGTTACATCAAGTCAGATCAAGATATGTCCATTCCTCGCCCCTGGCGATCCTTTCCGGTATCCTTCACACTAGAGTCCTCATAGTCCCTGACTACGGACTCATCAACCCTATTGATTATCCACATATGGTAAACTGGAAGCTCTCACGTCCCCTCACGGGTTGGTTACCGGTCTTGAGCGCCCGTGAGCCCAAGTCTATCCATATGCAACCCTACCAACAAATGGCCCCCACAATGTGATTCATGTCCTCTCACAGGTTGGTTACCGGTCTTGAGCGCCCATGAATCCCCATTGCTACCACGGGTCGTTCGGTCTCAATACCCCTCAAATTAGGGTCTGACATAACAGGTTATCCTAGCCAAACACTACTAGACAACCCTAAATATGTCATCTAACAGTTTAGGAAGGTGTCCAAAGGGCATCTCCAGAAATATCCCATAATATTCCTGCAGCTGTCCAAGGACAAAAGTGTCAAAAGGACACCTCCCCTTTCAATACCATACTTAATCATTCACAAACATAAATCCACCATATCACATATATGGTAACTTCTTATATGTAAATATATCAATAACAACATCCAACTTGTATATAATTGGTAAGTAAATCATACATGAATCAATTAGCATAAACAAGTAATGCTACTGTAATCAAGGTACTTGCATTAGTAGTATATCAGTGTAAGAATCTAATTAAGGAAATAAATCAAAGAGATTCAAATATAGAAACTAGATCATGCAATCTATGTAATTAAGGAAATAACTATCCTTACCTTATATAACTCGCAAAGGATCTTGGGGAATCAAGTAAGATCTTGTCTAAATTTGGAAAGAAAGTCCTAAACAAGTATATATAACATATTAGGAAAGATACCTAAAAGGAAAGAAATCAAATCATCCAAAACAAACCAAATATGAGGTTCCTATCCTCATTGGTCGATTGATTGGTCTACTGCCTTAGTCGACCAATCAGTAGACCAACTGAGACAGTGGCCAAACAAAATCAGAGATTTTTGAATACAAAACCGAATTTAGTGGTTCAAAAGGGTACCAAACAAGAGGGAAACTACAAGGATAGTATGCTAGTATATAGAGGACTTCAAAACTCTAATCATATTAAGTCTTCAAGTTACAATTTAGGAAACAAAAACTTACCATAATTAGATCAATCATGGTTCTTGAAGAATTCATAGCAAAATTCATGGACGAGAAACTATAGGATGATGGATTACTAATATGATAAAGAATTCATGAAAAACATGCATAGATCTTCTAGAAAAATAGAGCTAAGGCTGAAGAACATCAATCTAAATAAGGAAAGAGAATAGATACATGTTTTCCTTCAAAAGCAAGTGATGATCTTGATGAAGATCATCCACCAAGCTTTAGATCCTTAGGAAAAGAGAGGGAATGAGTAAAGTGATAGTTGCAACAGAGATGCAACATCATCTCGGCTGTCCTCAATCAGAAAAGGAAAGAAAAACAATGGAGAATCAATGATGAAACATAGAAGAGGATGATCACATACCTTTTTGTGTAAATGCAAGAGATTTGACGAAGATCCGTCAAGAGAATCACCAAGGATGCAGAGGAAATGACTTGCAGAGGGCTTTGGTTCGTTCCAAAGAGTTTGGAGGCAGAAAATACGAAGTAGGCTCGAGATTGGACTTAAATAGAGCAAGCAAAGACCTAATCAAAAAATCAAATCTCATTGGTCGATTGATTGGTCGACTGGCCCAGTCGACCAATGAGTTGACCAATCAAGACAGCAAGTCCAAAATAGGGAAATGAAGGCTCAAATTAAATCCAAACATGAAAGGGTTTTGCACACACACCAAGTGACTTACCTAGTAGGTAGAAATGCCTTTGAACCAAGTCAGAGAGTACTCCAAGTCCATCAACAAATTCCTTCTTCATCAGGGTGCAGTTTCCATAAATGGAACACCGTCATCAACACACATGGATTCTAAGCCAAACACCAAGTCTTCATTGGGATGGCCCATAGTTGACTTCTTGCCTTACTTGGGGTTGTCGGACCTACAAATAACAGGGTTTTCGGGTCAAGGTTAGGGCTGGGTTTCACAGATGGGATCGACCAAGGAGGATCAACCAAGACAGTCTTGGGCTACATATAGGATTTTGGGGATTTTGGTCCGAAATCGGTCTTCCGGGGCTCGGATCGATCCGAAACTTGGTGGGATGATTAATAACAATGTAAGAACACTACCTAGCAAGTATTATCACAATCCAATAGTCCAAATGAAAATTCCAAACTAAGATCCTATGTTCTAAAGACAAGAATCCTAGCATTCATGAGAATTCGATGTAATTGAAAGGGAAGCTAGAGAATTAGTTGGGGAATGGGTTAGGAACAAGGTTACAACCATTTGCAAGCCAGAAATTAGACTAATCATACTCCACATTTCAGTCTAGTATAAGAAATCAAGTTACTAAGCAAAGAATCATGGTAATGCATATGCAAGGATCAAGATGCAAGTGAGGCATAGCAAGAATGAAGGAAAAGTAAGTATAAATGGGAAGAGACATCCATGGCAAGGTTTTTGCAAGTTTGCAACACCTTGGCCATGGTCTCATCAGTAAAAAGAAGAAGAGAAGTGAGTAGGATAGAGAGCAAGAGAGAGAATCATACCTTGGAAGATGATAATGGGGTCAAGAGATAATGATTGCAATGATTGGGGGCAAGAATCCTTGTTCGAAATACCAAGAGAGTGCCTTAGGAAGCTCCACTCTTGTTCTCAGTGGCTTAGATGAGTGTAATAGGGTTCAAAACATGAGGCTAGCATATACAGATGAGAGAATATTCCAAAAAGCATCTTTTACTCGAATCTGGGCAGCTTTGGTCGATGGGATCGACCAAACAAGTTTCAGTAGAAAAGTTAGCAATAGTTTAGCAACTTCAGACAGGGATTCGGAGGGCTATACGGGGTCAAATTGAGTGGGGTTTTCTCCTACAAGTCCATCAAGAAGTCTAGTTTCCAGAAATACCTTCGGATTGTGCACAAGAGTTCATTAGGTATTTCAACGAATTCACCCCTCTTTGGTGCGCAGATTCTCACTAAACACTAACAATATACCCAATAAGGGGTATCATCGTCAATGTCCATGGGTTTTGGGTCAAACACCATGTCTTCCATAAAGAGGGCCTACAAGGACTTCTTCCTTCACTTCGGGACATTGGATCTACTCTAAGGAAAAGGTCGGACATAACCTCCTAAGGCTTTCAAAGATAAAAACACTGAAATTAAGGTCTAACATTAAGGTCTAACATTAAACAAGCCTTTCTTTAATCCAAAACAAATAGGGTGTCCTGGTTAGGTTCGGGTTGGATTTCACACTATGTGGCGGACATGCTTTAAGATGTAACACCAGCCCTCCTCTGGGTAGGTCAAGTCATAGACTTGTTATCTTTGTTGGGATCCCAGGGAAAGGGGTTCACTCTTCGTTAATAAACCATGGCTAGGGTTTAGGTCAATACTCTCTCACCACGAATCCATCAAGGGGATACCCTATCTAGATTACCTGGGGAGTGAATTACAGTCCCGCCGATCAAGTTTAGGAACGATCATAGTCACTTAGCACAATAATATAATCAAAAGCAAGAACAATTCCTTGTATCCAAATAATTTAATAATAAAAGTCGAGAAAGTACCTCGGAGGATTCACAAATAACATCAGAGTGCATAAAGGATTTCATTAGTATAAACAATCAAGTGTAAAAAGGAGGGAGGAAACGCATCCTATAATATTAGCGGAAGATGAAACGACTAAAAGTAAAGGTTACAACCGATTCACCAAATAACAAGTGAAACAACTAAGCTATAGTCCCGACAATTCAAATAAAAGGTTAAAAAGGGAATGAGGCGACATCCCATCCGTAACACACAAATATAAAACTGAACTGCTACAAAAAGTCCCGATCTCGGTCTACTCATCTTTATCAACTGGTTCATCACCACCAGTATGATACAAGTCTTCAACTCAGCCTCTAGAGGGTTGACTGCCACAGTCAACAGTGGTAGTACCTGTAGAAAAGTCTAACAAAATATGTTGCAAAAGGAGTGAGTTCAAAAGAACTCAGCAAGGTAGTCATTCCATAAAATATAAACCATATGATACAAGCCATAATATGATGCAATATGATATGGAACACATGATGCAAGTATGGTTCTAACTCTATGAATTCTGGTCTCTAAGGTAGACATGCTTTAAGTCATAGCACCATACTTCTCTGGGTCGTCTGTCACTCTCCCATTCCATCTTGGGAATGCCAGGGGAATATCGGTAAAGTCATCTCAAAAACCATGGTAAGGGGATCGGTCACCGCTCTCTCACATCACCATTTGGTATAAGTACTGGCACATGTCACAGTAAAGCCTAGCCCAGTGCAAGTCATCTACTCAGTCATATCATCTCAGATCCAGATACGTCCATTCCTCGCCCCCGACGATCCTTTCTGGTATCCTTCACACTAGAGTCAACGTAATCCCGGATTACAGACTCATCAACCCTATTGGTCATCCACAAATAGTAAACAGGAAGCTCTCACGTCCTCTCACGGGTTGGTTACCGGTCTTGAGCGCCCGTGAGCCCAAGTCTATCCATTTGCAACCTTACCAATAAATGGCCCCCACAATGAGATTTATGACCTCTCACGGGTTGGTTACCGGTCTTGAGTGCCCACAAATCCCCACTGCTACCACGGGTCATTCGGTCTCAATGCCCTTCCGATTCGGGTCTGATACGACAGGGACATCCTAGCCAAACCACTAGACAGTCCTATGTATGTCATCCAATAACCCGGGAAAGAGTCGATAGGCACCTTCGGCGAACATCCCATACTATTCCCTCCGGTGCCCAAGGACAGAAGCGTCAATAGGACACTCCCCAATCCCAAGTTATACGTAGGCAATCACATATCCAAGTTCATCACTTCTCATGCATCCAATACATCTTCATAATACAAGTTAAATCATGATATTAAAATGAATCATCATAGACATAAGTAAACAAGAATAGTAATGTACCATGACAAGAGTATAAAGATTTCAATACCACTGTTCTAACACATATATAACAGTTTATAAAGCTTAAAAATAATCAAGAGATTCTATTCATAAACAAGAACATGAATCATAAGTTGATGATCTATATGTTTATGGAGATAACAATCATTACCTTAGGTTGAGTTGATGATGAATTGAGAATACCAAGAATTAGTCCAAAAGAGTTGTTAAGACCCTAAACAAACATCAATAATAAGTTAGAGAAGAAGTCGGGAAGATCGGATGTCAATTGGATCAAAACTGGCCAAGGTTGCTATCAACAACAACTTTGGTCGATGGTCTTGGTCGATGGTATCGACCAAAAGGATCGACCAAAATTCTCCTCGGGACAGAATAGTGGATTTTGGGGATTTTGGTCCGAAATTGGTCTTCCGGGGCTCGGATTGATCCGAAACTTGGAGGGATGATTAATAACAATGTAAGAACACTACCTAGCAAGTATTATCACAATCCAATGGTCCAAATGAAAACCCCCAAATTGAGGTCCTATGTTCTAAAGACAAGAATCCTAGCATTCATGAGAAATTGATGTAATTGAAAGGGAAGCTAGAGAATTAGTTGGGGAATAGGTTAGGAACATGATTACAATCATTTGCAAGCCAGAGATTAGACTAATCATACTCCACATCTCAGTTTAGTATAAGAAATCAAGTTGTTAAGCAAGGAATCATGGTAATGTATATGTAAGGATCAAGATGCAAGTGAGGCATAGCAAGAATGAAGGAAAAGCAAGTATAAATGGAAAGAGACGTTCATGGCAAGATGTTTGCAAGGTTGCAGCACCTTGGCCATGGTCTCATCAGTAAAAAGAAGAAGAGAAGTGTGTAGGATAGAGAGCAAGAGAAGGAATCATACCTTGGAAGATGATAGTTGGAGAAAAGAGACAATGATAATTGTAGAAGATCATCACCCAAGCCAAAGAAGAGCCTAAGAGGAGCCTTCCCACGTTCTCAGGTGTTCAAATGAGTAAAATATCGTTCTAGGTTCGAGGTTTCACTTAAATAGATGAAGGAATATCCAAAAAGCATCTTTTTCTCGATTAGGGTAACTTTGGTCGATGGTTTTTGTTGATGGCATCGACCAAAAGGATCGACCAAAACCAGTAACAGGTTTCAGCAGAAAATCCAGAAATAGTTCAGCAACTTCGAACAGGGATTCGGAGGGCTATACAAGGTCAAATTGAGTGAGGTTTTCTCCTACAAGTCAATCAAGAAGTCTAGTTTCCAGAAATACCTTTGGATCAAGCATGTGAGGTCATTAGGTCCACAAACTAAGCACACCTTCTTCGATGCGCAAGCAGGATTTTCCAGACATAGTTCAGCAACTTCGGACAGGGATTTGGAGGGCTATATGGGGTCAAATGGAGTGGCGTTTTCTCCTACAAGTCAATCAAGAAGTCTAGTTTTGGGAAATATATTCAAATTGAGCACAGGAGTTCATTTGGTATTTCAACTAATTCACACCTCTTCGGTGCGCAGATTCAAAACTAACACCGACAATGCTCTCAAGTGAGGGGCATCATCGTCAATGTCCGAGGGCTTGGGTTCCGACACCAAATCATCAACCAAAAGGCCCCACAAGTCTCTTTTACTCCACGGGTCTTCGGATCTACAAACATAACAGATTCCAGACCGGGTCAAGGTTAGGATAAGGCCAGACATTACAGATCTACCCTAAGGGAAAGGTCTGACATGGCTTCCTAAGGTTTTCAAAGATAATACTATTGAAATTAAAGTCCAACTTTTAAGGTCTAACATTGAACCAGTCTTTCTTTATCCCAAAATAAATAGGGTGTCCGGGCTAGGTTTGGGCTGGATGTTACATTCTCCCCCCCTTAAAATAATTTCGTCCTCAAAATTGGGGGAGTACTAGGTTTTCAAAGGAGATGGAGATACATCACTTTTACCTTGACTTTCTTCTCCCAAAATCTTCGGAAAACAATTAACAATAATTCTTTTGTAAGAAAACAAGGAATAAATCTAACATGCTTTGAAATCAAATCGAAAATATGATCATGGCTTTAAGAAGACTTCACAAGGATCATGGCAAAGATCAATATGAAGATCATAAAACCATAAGAATGAAAGGAGATTGTAGAAGAGATGGTTGCAAGGATGCAGCATCTTCTTCTAAATCTCAATCACAAAGGATAAAAAATAGTAAGAGTAGATTAATACAACACATGAGAGATTATAAACCTTTGATTGAGGAACATGAGATGAAAGGTTTAAAGTCTTGGAACAATTAGAAGGAGTAACAAATCATGAAGATCACACTTGATTTCTCTTGAAATCGTCATGTGGAGAATTCACAAGGTTATAGGGTGTATGGAGGTCCTCTTTAGAACAAGCGAGGGCTAAAAGGATCAGTCATGGGAATGACTTAAGATCACCCTCTCATCAAAGGGAAGAAATAGAAGGGGAAAAAGATCAGCTTCGAGATAAACTTCCACCAAATGAAATTAGGCAACTCATACGACAGAGAATAAATCAAATAATACATATGGTAGGTATGGATTTGGCACAGCAGCAAAGTTAGGATTAGGCGGGATTTCGCGGGATTTCACACCTATGGTCATCCACATATTGTTGGGGTTGATGCTCTCATGACCCCTCACGACACTCGGCCACTCCTTGGATGTCCATGAGCCCAAACCCTAACATATGAACGTACTCACCTTATATTCGATTCGTAATCTGAAGAAAGAGGTCAGAGGGTAAGTCCAAAATCACCAAAATAACCCTAATCAAATAGGTATAGAACATAAGGATCAAACCCTAATGATCGGAGACAAAACAAAAACAAAACAGGGAAAAGTTGCTATCAGGAACCTCTTTGGTCGCTTGGGGTGTCACATCCCACCCGCCGATCTCGGATTACCCGCCCGACAACCTTTGGGTGCGATCCATCCACGGGATCCACGATCTTACCCATCAATAATAATAAATGCAAGTATAGATAAATCAAGAGCATGAGCAAGTTCAAATAATTAATCAAAGGATTACATGAGTCCAAATACTTCAATAAAAGAATGAAAGAAAGAATCAATAATCAAAGCAATAACGAGTTCAGCGGAAGCAATCAAAATAAACTAAATGAGTTTCTTTCTAGTTTCTTTCTCTAAAGCTAAACAATGCACTTCATGAATAGCAAGAAAGGGAGTTCTCCAGTTCTTCTCCATACGGTCCTCAAAATGTTTAGCAATCTGCCTCCTTCGGCCATCAATGGGTGCTATAAGTGCATTCCAAGCATCCGCAAAAGGTTTCATGCAAGACATCTCCATCTCCCACTAACGGTGCCACATCCTCTTCATACGAGAGGGTTTGATCATATGAGTCCTCTCCAATTGTCGACGACATGTAACCATCTGTATAGTTAGTATAACATACAAAGAAAGAAGTGAGTTTTGATGAACTCAGTAAGGATAACACATTTCTCATCCATATGCCAACACAATCAACAATGCATATATGATTTCAATGATATGCAATAGTATGAATGCTACTAAGATCTAACAATACAAGTCTCTAGATTGACATGCTTTAAGATATGACACCAGCCCTCCTCTGGGTAGGTCTAGTCACTCTGATCCCTCACAAACTAATTACCTCTATTGGGATCTTGGGTAAAGGGGTAAAGTCCTCATTAAACATCCATGGGTGGGGAAGTAGTCAACACTCTCTTACCATGACCATTGGCATGATATCTTGGCACATGTTGGGGTTTCTAATCCAATGCAAGGTCATACTAGTAACACACTATATGGAGTCCAGAAACTTCCCCTATGGCACCAACCAACTTGGTTCCATATCCTTCGCAACCTAGGAATGAGAACCCTCATAGACTGGCTACCACTGTTGAACTCCACTCCCTAACCCTATGGTCATCCACATATTATTGGGGTAGAAAGCTCGCATGACTCCTCACGACACCCAGGCCGCTCCTTGGACATCCATGAGCCCAACCCTAACATATGCAACCCTACCATTGCATGAACAACATTGGACCACTGAGTCTCTGCACAGACTGGTTACTACTGTAGGATGAAACAGTGTCACGTCTTTCACATCCACCCAACCGGTACCCTATCTGGCATACCCGAGTGTGTGATCCACAGTCCACAAGATCGAGTAGTTAGAGAAATCAACCTCCCACATTCACAACAATATAATCAAGAACAAGACTAAATCAATGTTAACAATATTATTCAAATGAATCAAGGTAAAGTAACGAGATATTCATCAGAGTGCGGATAAGATACCAATAGATATATAAATCAAAAGTAGAGTGAGGCAGAATCTCACTCCATGAGTACAGTGGAATGTAGTTCGAAAATCAAATGGGATTACAACCGATTCTAAAGACAAGAAAGAAAGATATAATCTAAACTAGAGTCTTTTCTACTTTATAAAGGATGTCCTCATAGACATAGACTTCATCGATGATGCTCAAACGCTCCCACTCCACAGTAGGGCTAATCCTGGTAACAAGAGAGACCACTCGAGGGATCTTCACAGTAATCTTCGTAGTCACCAGCACTTTGTGTATAGTACGCTTCTTCATCTTGCGCTTCCTCATATTGCACTTCATAGCCATCAAATCCTGTAGAATAGTCTAACAAAAGATATTGTACAAAAAGGAATGAGTTTCAAAGAAACTCAGCAAGGCAAGTTATTCCATAATAACATAAATAACATAGTATCACAAACAAAGCATAAGATGATATGATATGAAGCAACAATGTATGTATGAGTCTAACTCTATGTATGCTGGTCTCTATAGGCAGACATGCTTTAAGTCATAGCACCATACTTCTTTGGGTAGGTCTCATCACACAAAGCCGGTTGGTAGTGGGTCCTTCATCCATCTTGGACAATCCATGGTTAGGGGTTAAGTCACCTCTTTCTCACATCACCGTTTGGTCTAAGTATTGGCGCATGTCAAGGTAAAGCCTAGCCCAGTGCAAGTCTTCTACTTAGTCATATCAACTCAGAACCAGATACGTCCATTCCTCCCCTCTCGGGATCCTTTCCGGTATCCTTCACACTAGAGTCAGCGTATCCGACTCTCTCAAATACGGACTCATCAACCCTATAGGTCATCCACATATAGTAAACGGGAAGCTCTCATGTCCTCTCACGGGTTGGTTACCGGTCTTGAACGCCCATGAGCCCAAGTCTATCCATATGCAACTCTACCCACAAATGGTCCCCACAATGTGATTCATGTCCCCTCACGGATATAACTCACCGGTCTTGAGCACCCATGAATCCCCATTGCTACCTTCGGTCGTTCGGTCTCAATACCCTTCCGATTCGGGTCTGATATAACAGGGGTATAACCTAGCCAAACACTGCTAGACAAGTCCTAGGTATGAAAACCAATAATCCGGGAAAGCGTCAAAGGGCAACATTGGAAATATCCCATACTACTCCCAATGAGGTCCAAGGACAGAAATGTCAAAAGGACATTCCCCAATCCCAAATCATACCTTAGCAATCACAATCATAATTCATTCATATCATCCACGACAAATATCACATCATATGAAAGAGTATAATAAAACAAGATTAAATAAATAAGGAAACATACATGAGTAAGTATTCATACATAATCAAGTACATAAAGAAATAAGATCCTAATGTACTTGCAGCATTCATATCATAATAGAAACTAACATAACAGTAGCAAATCTAAGTAGTTCCCAAATTAGAAACTAAATCTATGCAAATCTATGTTAATATGGTAACAACTTTCCTGACCTTAAATAGATCCGAGAATATTCCGGACGAACAAGAGGATGAATCCAAAGTTAGCAAATAAACCCTAAAATAGCATCACACAATCATTAGGAAGTAGTCCTAAAAGAATAAGCATGATTCGAATCAAATCGGATGAAGAAAACAGATTCTGCTGTTGCGGGTTGATTGGCTGGGTAGCATTGGCCAGTCGACCCAGGCAGTCTGCCCAAGAGTAAATCCGAAAGTAAAAAGGGAATCTTGATCCGAAACTTATGCTACACAAACCGGAATGCGACGAAACTTGGAGGGATTGTCTAACACAGTAGTCTAAGCCTAGAAAGCATAATTTAGACATCAAACCACCATTAAAACATTACTTCCTAATTTAGAACCATAGTTTCTATTTTGGTAAAAATCGTAGTTTTCATTGGAAACATGCTATGAATGAAACAGATGAACTAGAGATGATTAGATCTCATTCTAGTACAAGAACACAATAGATCAGAGGTATGAATAATCATAGAGAAGCATCTATAATGCTAGAATGAATCAAAATAGGAAATATTATCATAGTTTAAGAAGAAATCATAAGAATCATGTTAAGAATGAATGAGATGATCATAATACAAGAGAATGAAAAGAGATTGTAAAGATATGACTACAAGGTTGCAGCATCTTCATCATAATCTCGGTTCGAGAGATGAGAGTGATCATAGAAAGAATAAATCATTAACATAAAAGATAGATTACTAACCTTTAATTGAAGAACAAGAGAGAGAGTTTGCAAGATTGCAAGATTAGGACTTCTTCTTCACTCTTGGAGGCTTGGAGATGGTTTCCCTTCGTTCTCTAGGTGTTATGGAGGCTAGGGATACTAAAATCACAAAGTCATGGAGTATATATAGCAAGATTCTCAAAACAAGAGATTCTGTTCTAGTTCAGCAACCTTTGGGTCGATTGGTTGGGTAGCATTGAGCACTCGACCCAAGCACTCGACCCAGCCGGTGGCAAACAAAGCCAAAAATAGGGATTTGAGGGTCTTCCACTACTCGGAATCAAACGAAACTTTAAACACATATTCTATAACATACCTAGCATGGAAAAATGGCTTTAAATCATATCCCACCAAGCTCTAAGGTCATCAACTAATCTTCTCTTCATCAAGGTGCGGTCTCTTCTCTATATCGAACACCGACTTCAAGTATGGGGCATTATCTTCAATCTCCATAGGTTCGGAGTCGAACACTATATCATCTACCAATATGGCCCATAGTTTACTTTCACTTCTACTTCGGGGTCTTCGGACCTACAATCAAAGAGTATCCGGGTTAAGGTTAGGGCCGGGTTTCACAACGTCACCATTGTCACGGGTCATTTGGCTTCAATTCCCATACCGAAAGGGTAATAGCATGTAGGTACCTAGCCATGCAGTTCTAGACTCCTAGGTATGTCATCCAGCAGTTATGATAGTGCTAGAGGCATCAGTGAGCATGTGTCCCATACCACAGCCCTCTAATATCTCAAGCAAAGATACCCAATTGGATACCCTTTCTATCACAACTACACTACATCAATCAAGATCATATCATAATCATTCATTCAATATCTTGAAGTAACAAAGTATATAAAATAACACAAATAACAAGTATATGACAATATTAAAGTGAATTAAACAACTACGGTAATGTACATGATTAATGAATAATATAGGAAAACATCTAATTCATCATATACATGTCATTGCATATAAACAAGATAGTGTGTCCTTACCTATAGTTAAGTAAAAGCTACTAGAATGCAACCAAATCACAATTACAACACCTTCAGTAGACTCAGAAGACACCTAAACATAGGGGCACAAGAATAGACAATAGTTATGAGTCAAACCAAAGCATACACAAATCACACACAGTCACTGTGACCCAACCGGTGGCTTGGGCCGGTCGCTTGGGTCAAGCGACCGCCTTGAGCAACCACCCCAAATACAGACTTTTTCCAACTCCGAAACTCAGACTTTTGATCATCCGATTTCAATCCGTTTTGGGGTGATCTTAATCCGAATTCCAAACTTAACAAGTCTATAACCAAGGAGAAAAATCAGAAACCTAAAATTATCACAAATCTATCACCCAAATCCTCTCCCTTGATTATCTCCATCCTTTATTTGAATGCAGGGATTCATTTTTGGACAGGATCTTCTCAAACACATTGATTACGGTAATGGTTAATCATAATTAGGTCACCCCAACATGATGGAGATGGATCCAACACCATTCCAAAGTTGAAAGAAGAGAAAGGAGTGAAAGGGTTTCACCTACCTTAACTAGATCAGCAGATAGACGAGGTAAATAGATTCGGATACGCAAACCAAGCTTTCCTCACCTTTCAACACGTGTTCTCTACCCCCTAGACATCCACAGCAGCAATCTTGAATATAATAATGAGTTAAAAACATGGGGTTGGCTGGCAAATTAGGGCAATTTCCCACAAGCAGACCAAGGCGGTCGCTTGGGGCGATTGAGTGGCCCAATCAACCGCCCCCTAGTACATTATTGTACTTGGGTGCTTTGCTCAAGGGGTTGACTCCCAACCTTAACCTAACCCTAAACAAGACATAGGGGAGGTCTTACCTTCATTTTAGACATCTCCAAACACCTCACTTCCCGACAAGGCGGGGTTCTTCATCAAGAGAATCCAGATCCATGATTCAAGGTATGGATCATGGACTTCTATCCAGACACTCCACAACTTAACACAGCTTGACCTTCGGGTTATTGGACCTTCAATATGGACAACAAACTATAATCTTGGTCGAAAACTTCTCGTTCAAGTTCTGAACACTCCGAAATAATAGGAAAACTCTAAAATAGTATATTAAGACTATCTAGCATGATCTATGTATCTAACATGGTCATTGGAATAGAAAAATATCGGATCACATAATAGGCTTAATCCGAAATCAATCCGTAAATTTCACGGATAGCGGCGAGGATTCATTCTAGAGATCCGAAAACAGTAGATCATGGTTGAAAATTCACTTAAGAATAGATCTAGTCTAGGTTAGAGGTCAAACAACACAAGTAGAATTAAGATCATAAAGATTATACTAGGTTTAATACCGAAATCGCACCGTGTTGTCCACGGGAAGAATAGAGTGAATTGGAATTCATTCTAAGACTATGAGGGTTAGATATTAGGTCATTATAGTAGTATAAGACCTTCCTCACAATCACAAAAATGGGTTAAAACAGTAGAGAGAGCAGATCTAGAGAGAATAGTTACAAATACTAACCTTGTAGAAGAAGATTCAATGGAGGAATCTCTCACGGATGCTTGGGGTTAACCTTGGTCTTGAAGAGGATGCTCTAGGGTTCTTCTCACATTCTCCAATAGTTAAGAGGCAAAGTAGTACAAATTAGATCGAAGTTTGAATATATAGGGCTTCAAAAACCTAATTTTCCCAAAAGTGACAATTCTACCTTGGACCAGCTTTGGTCGCCCCAAGGCAATCGACCAAGGTAGTGCCTTTTGGTCAAATGTTGAATTTTGGACTCCAAAATCCATATTCTCCACTTGGGTCCTCTTCCAACTCAAGTAAAGGTCTTACCCGATTGTGTAGGACCTTCCGAAGGTGTCAACATTGTACTCAAAGTCCATCTCTCAAGTCCATCTTCATTCACGCTACATCTTTTATCAAAGTCATTCAAGGTTTCTATAATAGGGTCTTCATCATCAACCTCCATTGGTTCTAGGTCGAGCCAATGGGTTCAAATGAGAGGGTCCACGGCTATCTCTTACCTTGATTTCGCGTCTTCGGGCCTACAACATAGATTTTTGGATTAGGGTTTGTGAGGGATTTCACACCTATGGTGCCCCTTGGCGCTTTCCGCAACTACTAGATGTCATACCTAAGGCTGGTCTAGATGAGTTTGGCTAGGAAACCCTATCATATCTAACCCCATCAGCAAGGGTATTGAAGCCGAGCAACCCTTGGCAGCAATGGGGATTGTGGGTGCTCAAGACTAGTAACCAACTCGTGAGAGGACACAATCACATTGTGGGAGTCATTTGTTGGAAGGATCACGCATAATAAGCCTGGGCTCATGGGCGCTCAAGACCGGTAACCAACCTATGACGGGACATGAGAGCTTCTCGTTTATTATATGTGGATGACCAATAGAGTTAAGAATCCATAGTCCGAGTTGGTTGGATTCATGGGTCCTTTTCCAAGATTTGAAAGGGTCTTACCCGGTTCTATAGGACCTTTCACTTGTGTCATCACTTGCACTCATAGTCCATCTACCAAGTCTGTCATCGTTCAAGTTACATCTTGATGCATCCAAAATCTGCTCAGCCCTTGGATCTCCACGTGATGTCTGCAAAACGAAAGCGTCGGATGTGGCCCGACCCGGTGGGGTCGGGAGTCCCACCTCCGAAGGCTAAGTCGGTTGATGAACTTAATCGACAAGCGGCTCGCTAAAAGCACGAGCTAAGGAATGAAGAAGCGGGAAAGGTGATCTAGATAGCGGATCGCCGATAGTTTAGTTCTACCGGTATGTGTCTGAACCTGAGTCTCGAGATAGTATTCTTTTTGATCGATTGATCCGTCCCTCACCTTGTATGGTAGTGAGGTTTATATAGAGTGTACCTTCAAATCTCCTTCGTTGGATGCACTTGAGCCTTCTTCGGGTAGTCGTTGGATCTCATCAATGAGATCCGTTGAGCGATAGACTTCTACTAGTTTGGGCTAGTAGAGGACTCCTGAGATAACCTTTAGGTTATGCGATGGTTATCCCTTCGATAATGATTATCCGCAGCCGTCGGTTTGAGTGCGCCATCATTAGGGTGATTACCCTAATCCATAAGTAAGATCGGGGCACGCTTGCAGCCGAATAAGCATTCTTCTTCAACAAGCCATCTTCCGGATCCGGTTACGCTCGGGGAGCGATTCGGTTTTTCTCCGTCTCGACCGGGGCCGAGGGTCGGACCAGGTATGAACCCGGTCTGATCATAAACTCTCCATATCACGAGCCCCCCAGGACCAAGCGTTCGGTCGATCCCGAGGGCTTGGTTTTTAATTGGGTTACGTACGTCGGGTGATGATCTCTGCGTGCTTCATTAAATGTCATATCACATTTAATGCGGTGGTCACTTTTCCTCGAGCGTTGTGAGTGTAAGGCCACATATCTCGTTGCGGTTGATCTGTCAGTGGCTCCACGTCATCAAGCGACGGTTTCCGAACGCCCTATTTCGGTTCGTGAGTTCAAACTTTCAAAACGTCTTTCAATCTTGATCGTTGATTTTGAATCAATCTCGATCGTTCGATTCCCGAACACTCGTGCGGGAGTTTTAAAAGTGGTTCGTTGTCTTCGTGGGTTTCATTCTTCCTGTCCGGAATTTGAACCTTTGTTGTGCGCTTCGCGCCTTCTCTGCTCTCAAGCTTCCGTCTCCTTGAGATCGGTAAGTTTCTTTGGTCTTTTTCCTTTTGTAGTTTCTCTGAAGCGAGTAATGGCGGACGATAGGGCTTCTTTAGTACCCCTTGTTGGTAATAGCGGTGATGCTTTTGCTTCTCCTACTCCCGAGCGGTCGGATAGTGATAACAAAACCCTAACCGTCCTCCGGCGGGAGTTAGCTGAAGTTTCTAAAAAAGGTTTTGAAAGAAAAACCGAAACTTCTCTGTCCTTCTCGAGTCTGGATCTTCTAAGATTGTCGAGTCTTCTAGGCAGCCTCAAACCTCCGGGTCCAATGGTGGACCTGGCTCTATTCCCTCCATTTACAATGAGGAAACCCTTCTTCGGCTGTCCAAGATTTTGATCTTCCTTCCTCATATCGAGTTAGGGCTCCCTACCCCGATGAGAGGGTTGATTCATCCCTTTGGGTGAATTTTCTCTCGTATATAGATGCCTTGTGAAGCGGGGTTCGCTTTCCCTTTTTAATCCTTTGTTCTCCGCAGTTTTGAATCTTTGGAACATTTGTCCCGGAATGCTTCTCCCCAATAGCTGGCGTCTCATCGTCGGCTTCTTGGGTTTGTGTTTTGAGCTTGGCATTACGCCATCTCTTTCTCTTTTTGTACATTTTCATGTTCTTTCTATCTCCCATCCTCCCGATGGGTCTTTCTCTCCAAACGCAATAAGGCTGAACTTGATTGGAGGGGCGGCATCCTTGTCAAAGGAACTTGCCCTTCTAACCACAAAAGATGGCACGAACGATACTTTTTTCCGTCGAGCGCCTCCATTGGATCTTAACTTCCCAACCACGGAGGAGGTTTGACTTCTCGTCCGAGAGTAGCTTGGGGGGCCTTCCCTTATCCGGAGAAGGCGAGGCGGCCATCGGGGAAGATCAAATCCATTCCGTGGTATCCAAGAGATACATGGATATGAAGTGGAGTATAACTCTTATCCTTCGATGCTTGGGGCTTTGCTCATTGTGAGCTTCTAACCATCATCATTTGATTTGTTGAAGTGATATGTTTTCAAATCTGACTCTTGTCCTTCTTCTTTGCGGTGCCTCCCAGAATGAACCCCGAAAGCTCGGATGAAGGCCGCTAGGGCTGTTGTGACGGTCGAGCAACGATTGCCTGGGGTCTTGGCCGTAGATCAAGAGGCTTCTCTTCCCTCTCCCGACCCCTCTTATGGGGGTATCGGGAATATGGGGCCTTGTGCCGATGCTTCGGGTAAAGGAAGAAACCAATGGTGGAGAGGGCTAATGTCTCTTCCTCCGCCCGAACCAAGAGGAGGCGGGCCGAAGTGATGCTCCCTCAATAAAAAATCCAAAGCTTTGACGAATGGTGAGAGGTCTTCTCACCCCCGGTGGACCACCGAAGATGACCGACGGGGGTTACTCGGGATCGTGAAAGCTGAGAATGGAGCTCCCTCGGTCTTGCTCCCCTTCTAATCGCCGGGAGTTTGAAGCCACGGATGACACCTCCCCCTTGTTAGTCAATCTACGAGGTATGGGTCTTCTTG